>NW_023396991.1:0-78749 GCF_011125445.2 Fundulus heteroclitus
TGAGGGTACCTGATAATCTGGTAATGGCATGTGAAAATAAACCTTTTGGTGATAGGATAGAGCACAGAGAGCATCCCCCATCCACCTTATCCAGCCCTGACTAATGCTAACATTAAAGGCAGTCGTTTTTAAGGACACTTTTTTTTTACTGAACAAAGACCGTTGCGTTTTGTTAAAAAAAAACAGGATGGGCGGAATTCATTGGTTTAACACTACACCATGTCATCTACAGGTTGTCTTGCCAATGCATCAACAAAAGGTACCCATCAGCGTAACTGGGCAAAAAACGCCAAGGACTATTGAAGAATGCATTGAACCAGTTTGCCCATTAAAAGAAAGATTGATGGGGAGACCGGCCAGCAATGTTAATCATTTGAAGTTCATGTGTGCATAACATTTCATACATGGCCATTAGAAAAATTACTAGATGTTTTGAATTGAATTGAATTTTCTGTGAAGCAAAAAAAAAGGTTGTCTGGTTGGATAAGAAAATTGTCAGTGACTAAAAGCCAAAAAACAAGTTTTTCTTAACACCAAGATTAACAAGGTTCTTGTTAGCAAGCTGGCAAGTGCTTCAGGACTCTAATCTAAAAAACCTGCCACTCAACGGTTCGCTGCTGTCATAAGTTTGCATTCAACATGCCGACGTTACTGCCGAATTAGCACATACTGTAGATATTATTGTACGTTTTTGTGCAAGACAGCACAGGAAATTCAAACTATTTGAAATGGTAAAATTCTGTGTACGTCTGTACAAAGCATTATCAGCAGCCTTAGACCTAGATCTTAGGCCTAGATATGCCCAAGCACAGGCCTGGTGGTGTTAAAAAAACGAAAAAAAAAAAAAAAAAAAAAAAGCCTGACGGTAACAGTAACAAAAACTAACCTGACATGAAATGACAAAAGCAGGTGAGGACAGGATGCAGTCCTGTAAATTAGCAGATGTACCATTGCAAGTCCTGATTTCTGAGTGTGTTGTCAGGGTTACACTCACTGTTTGTCTTCCCAGATTGGAATACCCTCTATCCAATATGGCTTCCACAAATGGAAACGTTCCAGGTGAAAACTTTTAATTTGCCCTTATGCTGGCCTGTATGCCATTAAAGCAGTGGAACATGTAGTGCTGTACAATATATGTGAACCATTCATGTAGTGTTCGTATACATAAAAGGAAAAAACAAACAATTTGTATTGTCTGGTAAGGCACAACAGCAATGCCACAGCTTTACAACTCATAACCAGAACGCGCTGATACAGCGTGACGTCATTCCTTCACGAGCGCTCCGACTCTGGAAACAACTTGAACGCTTCAGAAGCTCAGAACAGAAATATATTCTTTTTTTTTTTTTTTCCTTCAGCAGTATTTGCATAAAACTGTTATGCACATCTTTGAACAACAATCTGAAAATGAAACCCAAGTAACAACTGTCTCAATAATAACAATAATAAAAAAAAGATTGCAAAGCAAAACATTCACGTCACAAAGTCGAAACTTCTGGCTGAGACTGTTCAGGGCGGACCCAGGTGGAAGGTCCCTTTAAACTTGTCCGTTTTGTTGTGAAAATGTTGCCGCTTTTGAAACGAGCTGCTGGCTGGAACCTCGTCCTAAAGTAACTCTCTCCCGTCGCGTGCTGTGTGTGTTTCGTCTCAGCTGGCCCGCAGCTCCAGCTGTTATGCTCTTACAGGTTACTACGGGGCTCCTGATTGGCTGCCTACTCTCAACACAGCAGAGTGGGTCTGCGGTATGCCATGGACCGTACCACCTCTGCCTGCCTGGGGGTGCGGACTCAGTCAAACGGCGGCAGTGCTTTGTTTTTAGCCACCTGAAACTCGTGTTATGGTCGAAAAGGTAGGAATAAGAGTACGTTTGATTTAATTCCGGAATTACAGCGTGAATAAATGGACGCAATTCGAAGGTTTAGCCAAACTCTCGACTGAATGGCACCCGCCGGATCAAGTTGACGGTTTGGCTCAAGATGGCTGGAGAGAAACAGTTATGAGGAGCGAAGGGTTTTCCAAATTTCCAGGGGAAATGAGCGGCTCTGCGCCCTGAAGACGCTCCCTCTCGGTAACCGGGGATCCAGGTGAGCTACGTCTGAACTCGCCACAGCGCTTCCGCCCCCGCCGGAGCGGCGTTTAGCCCGGGACAGCCGAGCCCAAACGCTGCTCGGTTGCAGGAATCTGTCGAACAAGCCTTTTAGGAAGCCTTCAGGAATATTCTCTGCTCGCTTGGTTTTCCGACCAGGGGCGGCTGAAACGCGCAGCAGCCCGCATAATGGAGACGACGTCGCGCCCGTAAAAAAAAAGGCGTAAGCAATGAGGAATGGGCGGAGAGGTTGCTCCTCGGCCGTGAGACAGGAGGTGTGCAGCTAAGGCAGAGCAGGCCTGAGGCTAAGCTGCAGCTGTGCAGCGCAGGTAGACGTCACGTCATGCAGCCGGGCTTCCCTGCTCTGAAGCTGCTGCACAGACGCGGAGCGGGGCTGAGGGCTGCAGCTGTGCAGTCCCTGCCCTCTGTCGGAGCCCTGTCTGGCAGCAGTGCTGGAAGGGCAACTAGTGGGGGCGGGGTGTGCGCTGCTGTCACCGCTTCCCTTTTACCTCTGCGTTGCAGCTGGCTCACCTTGAAAGGCTTCTGCAGTGGTGCCCTGTAGAAGCTGCCACCCCACTCCCGCTTTCTGTGACTGACCGAAGCAAAGTTCTGCATCCTCTGGAAGGGGGAAGGCTGATCATAGCTGCTTTCTGCATTTGAGTTCAGCTCCACCCGACTTGGAGCTTTGCAGAACCACCTTGTCCTGCAGGTGCAGCAGCAAATCCTGGACGCCTCTGCCTACGTTGCACAGCTTAGAGACAGAAACGATCTACCTGGCCGAAAGGCTCGGGCTCAGTCAGACTGTATGGAGAGTTTGCCAAAGAAAACAGGTCAGCATGGCATGTCAGCAGGACAGAACCAGTCGGTAGACATCTTTAAAGCACCTCCATCGTGTTAAGGTCACAGAACTCCTGCAGTCTGACCGACACCTGCCTTTTCATGAACCACTCAAGTTTTCCCCCGAAGCGCCGGTTCTAGGTTAGTCAGTCTTCCTGTGAATGAGGCAAGTGTAGGATCTGTTCTAGCAAAGAGTAAAGCTACTGAGATCATAACTCTGCCCCGTTTAGTAGCTTTACCTCTCTGTGGAGAGAGTAGAGAGAACAAATCGGCTGTTTGAGCGCTATTAATGGCTATAAGATCTCAGGCTCCACTTTAAAACATGCATTAGAATAGAGCAGGAGACAGTTATAGGGTTAAAACCTTATGTGTATCTGTTATTATCTTTTAAAGGATAATGAAATATATTTAAAAATCCATTGCAGTCTTTTTCAGCATTTATTGCTCCGACCGAACTTCACTAATGTCAACGTCCCACAAACACAATTACTGCTCCTAAAAAGACTTAAAAATGAACTAACCCAGCATGGGCTAGGCTACTTCTGGGCTATGTCAGGTAGTCAAGCACAAAATAAGTTCAAATTCAAATTATATTTTTAAGATATTGACACTACTTCCCATTTATATATAGATCTATATATAGTATATATAATGATATATATATCATATATATAGATATATATACTATCATTATATATGATATATATATATACAATTACAGATATATATAGGGGTATTGTAGATAATGTTATATGGTAATATATATCATATATATATGTCTATATATCTATGTCCCTCGCTGTCCTCCGGTCGCTCTCTGTCTCCTGTCCTGTCATCTCGCTCTCATGTCACTCTCTCTCTCTCTCTCTGTCTCTCTCTCGTCCTCATTCTGTGGTCTGTCTGTGTCTACTGTCCCTGTGTGTGTGTCTCGTCTCTCTCTCTCTCTCTCTCAGTCTCTCTACCTCTCTTCTCTCATCACTCTATCCTTCGCTCTCCTCTCATCTCTCTCTCTCTCTCTTTGCTTCTTCTTCTATCTTCTTCTTCTTACTTCTTCTTCTCTCTCTCTCTCTTTTTTTTTTTTTTTTTTCCCCGCCCTTCACCCCGCCTCCACCCCCCCGTTTCCTCTCCCACTTTTATCAGCTAAAAGTATCAATCCTTACATAGCCTTCCTTCTTTGTTTGTGGGGGGGTTGCAAACATCAAGAGGAGTTTATGGGTTTCATGATAAATAAATAAAAAAATCAAACGACTATAAAAAGACTCCCCAATAACAATAACTGGTATGATAATTGCCCCAACGTAGTCATGGGAGCTGTAGTCCTAAGCTGGACCCAGCAGCAGAAACACATAAAAAATTTTCAGGGGGGGCATGACTGTGGCTCTCTGACCACTCCTACAGTGCTGAGAAAGTGTAGTGTAGTCAGAGTTGCCAGATTGGGTGGATTTCCACCCAATTGGGCTTCTTTTAAACACATTGAGCTGGAAAAAAAATTGCTTATTGGCTGGTTGTAAACAATTTGAAAAACTTTTTACAACATTTGGTGGGTTTTTAGAAAGAATTAGTAACAAAATATATCAAAATAAACTGCCAAGTTTTAAGGAAATGCCATCTCAAACTCATTTTATAAGTTACTTTATTTTTTAAATGAGTGGTCTGTCCTATCTGACACAATAAATAGTCTCTGGTGACAATCAAGTGTCACTATTAAATTGTTATGGCCAATGTTGAAAACAAGTTCTACTGATCAAATTAAAAATGTCATGGCTGTGTGAGAAAGAGAAATGTTAGATAGATCTATATTCCCTGAGAAAAAAGAGTATTATGTTAGATTTACAACAGAAGTTATTATAATAAAAATAATAATAATAAAAAAGCCCAGTTGATAAAAGTGATCTTGTGTTATTTGGTTCCCTGATTGCACATTTTGTGGGAGCTTGTATGCGCAACATTTTTTTGCATTTGACCAGGGTCAATGTTGCTACCGGTAGCATGATCCGTAAGCCCAATCACCAATGGTCTAGTCTGGACTTTGACTAGACCATTCCAACACATTTAAATGATTCCCCTTAAAGCCCTCTAGTGTTGCTTTAGCGGTCTGCTTCGGGCTTTTTGTCCTGCTGGAAGGTGAACCTGTGTCCCAGTGTCAGATCACAGACTGACAGCTTCTGCTCCAGAATGCAGAAAGACATCTCCAGAGCATGCTGCTGCCACCACCATGTTTCACTGGGGTGATGGGATGTGTTGGGTCTTCACCAGACATCATGTTTTCCCTGGAAGCTGAAAAGTTCAATCTTAGTGTCACTTGACCAGAGCACCTTCCTCCATACATAAGGAGAGTCGTGAGGCGTGCCTTTTGGCAAACGTGCCTTCTTATTTTTAACACTAAGTGATATAATTTATCTGGCCACTCCTCCATAAAGCCTAGCTCTATAGAGTGTACGGCTCATTGTGGTCCTGTGGACACATCCTCCAGTCTCTGCTGGAGAGTTCTGCAGCTCTGTCAGGGTTACCTTTGGTCGCTGTGCTGTCCTGATCAATGCCCTCGTGGCCCAGTTTGTGAGTTCTGGTGGGCGGTTCACTCTTGGCAGGTTTGTCGTGGTATCACATGCTTTCCATTTGAAGATGATGGATCTGATGGTGCTCCGGGGGAAACATCAAAGATTTGGGATGCTCTTTCTAACCCCACCCTGACTTGTACTTCTCAGCAACTTTGTCCCTGACTTGTTTGGAGAGCTCCTTGGTCTCCACGGTGTGATGCCTCCTGTAGTGGTGCTGCAGCCTCTGGGGCCTTTCAGAAAAGGTGTGTTTTATACGGACAGGTCATGTGACACTCATGTCACAAGGTGGACTTTTGAAGGTAACCGGCTTGGACCAGAACTTTTTATAGCAAAAGGCAACGATGATATTGTGCACTTGCCCCGTTTTCATGTCTTATTTTCACTTCACCAACATAGACTAATTTTTTGTACAGATCCATTATTATTATTATTATGAAATAAGTAAATACGTTTAAACTACTGGTTGGAATGTAGAAGCTATGTGGGCAGACAGCAAAGGTATGCCTGAAATGCAGCAACAGGACATGTGGGGGGAAAAAACACCCAACAGCATAAATGTAAAGTTGAGCCAGGCTGGGTAGTGCATGGCGGGGCTTTTGTAGAGCTAATCACACGCGTATATCAGCTTCATCTGGAAAATGACTTATCATCACCTTCACTGGGCCTTCCAAACAGCAACTCTCTGCTCATGTGGAAAACCGGCGTGCCTACACATTTCTCTTCTACAGACTTCTTCAGATTTGCTGACTAAGAACGGCTCTCAGGCTTATAGATGAGTCGGCGTGAGGAACACCCTCTCTCCCTACACATCAGAGCAGAGCCCAGTTTGCCCGCGACAGCCTCCCTCCATCACACAGCCCCCCCCGTGGGAAACGTCTCGCACGCTGAAGCTTCATCGCTAGCCGGTGATTTAAGAAATAAAAAAAAAAGGAGGAGAATTACGCAGCAAGATAGGGTCTGTCCACATAGGAAGAGCGAGGGGCTGGCGCGCACCGCCGCCATCCAGTGTAAACGCGTAGCGGCGCGGCTGCAGCGTTCAGCCGGAGCCGGCGAGAGGCTCCGGTGTGGTTTCACATGTGGCGAGACGTGGAGGGCTGGGAGCAGGCGGAGGAAACTGAGATGCTTGTCTGACATTTCCGCTCAGTCATAACCAAGATCATCTTACCATAACACACACAGACCCACCAGGCTTTGGACCCCGGCGCCACTCATAGCAAAACCTTTTGAAGTCAAGAGGTTTTTTTTGTTTTTTTTTTGTTGAGAACCGCCTCACAACAAAAACCAAACAAACAGAAAAACTTAAACCTCGCTGACATTTCTAACAAACTGGATGTAATAATGCTGCCAAGATGTTCAGTCTGGGGTTCTGCACGAATTTAGCCAGCTTGGCTCAGGGAGCTCATAATAGCTTTTTTTTTCTAATGCATGCTCTTAATACTTTTATATTATACAGTGCCCCGCAAAAGTATTCACACCCCTTACACTTTTTGCAACTCAAATAAGTTTGAATGGGGTTTTTTATATTATAGACCGACACAAAGAAGGTCATAGTGGTCAAGTGGAAGACAGCAGATGTCAGTGTTTGTTTAACAGACACTATTCTAGAAAGCATGGTGATCAGATGGATTCAATCCCCTTAGAAATGACACCCAGTGCATTTAATTTGCTGTAGAAGCCAGTCGAGTCTTCCTGTGTGTAATTTCCCCTCAGTTTAGCCAGCTGGTCTGTGAAGGCTGAGGAGGCATGTTTGAGAAGGGACCCAGCACACAGGTCAGGAAGAGTAATCCACCGTTAAAGGAGGGACCCACGGTAACCCTGGAGGAGCTCTTATTGGGCAAGAAATATGGCCGTAAGAAGTCCTGTTCGCACATGTGATCAAGGCGCCCTGGTCAGATGACTCCAAAGCTGGCGGCTGTGGCCTGGATGCAGATTGCTGCGTGTGGGGGGACTTCCGCTCCACACGGCCCTGAATGTTCATCCCGCTGTGAAACACGGCGGTGGCAGCATCATTCTCTGGCCAGGGGGTTTCCTTCTAGCAGGAGAACGGCTGAACACACATTCACGTGTTCAAATGGAGCAGTCAGCCAAGAAGAAGAGGCCAAACCCAAAAGACTTGCTGCTTTAATTGCAGTGAAAGGGGATTCTGCCACGTTTTGACTCAGGGGGACTGAATATAAATGCATGCATTACAGATTTCTACAAAAACAACACAAACATTTTCCTTCCTTCAGCTGTGCTCTGCTTTGTGTTGAGCTGGCGCATAAATTCACTGGGTCTACATATAAAATACTAACAGTTTTATGTTTGAGATGTACCACATAGGCACCAGAGATGGCAACTAATATGTGCTCTCTACCCTAACAAACCACTTACATGGGGGCTGGATTGAGGGATTTTTCAGAATTTTTGGAAGAAAAGATGAACGAAAGTTGAAAAGCCAATTTAGCCCATTTTTTTTTTGTCTTTTAAAGCTCCAGATGAATTTATGTGAAGTGCTGCCCAAAGAATTCAGGAGCAGCTGAGTGAGGAACAAGGAAAGTGCATCTCCAGCTTGAATAATAAATGTGGAACATATTGTGGATGGAAAAGGGAGGATGTGGTTCAGTAATAGCCGGCTGAACGTTTCTTTCTCTGCTAAATTGTCGGTCTTACTGCACTCGTTTCTAAGAAAAGTTAATGAAAGTTACACGTGAAGCCCGACGGCGGACTTTTACGGGACTCGCAGGCGGCGGGGGTGTGGTATTATATTGGGCTGCTGAGCATTAGCGTTGTTCCTGGACGTGTTCCACCTCTTGCAAAGGATTTGTGTGAGGTTTGTAATGTCATCGTGTGGCCGCAGCATAAGAGGTTTGAGGGGAGCAGACGGCAGCATTGAGTCCGGTTAGAAACGTCAGGCTCTGCTCTACAATGTTGGAGATCAGCAGACAAAATGCCCCCCCACCCCCCAGCAGGAAGCTGAACCTCGGACCAGCTACCAACCGAAACAGCCGGGGTTCCACCCGTTAGTTTCGGGGAACTCTCGACGGGTTTCCCTGTGAAGCACCAGCTGAGTGATTAAAGCCTGCAAAAATGGAAGTTGTGTTCTCTTTGAGTCATTAAGAAGTGGCCCGCTTCTATTATGGGATCTGCTGCTCAGGGGCTTTCTGTGGTTTATTATTGAACAGGAACTTTCAGATGCACGTTTGCGGCAGTATGTGGAGCTGGTTTCTGTTTTCATTTTTCATGGCAGGGTGTTTTCTTGGAAAAGGTTTTCCTTCACATTTACTGTTTGCAGGTTGCTCTGTCCAGCGTGTCTCACTACTGGGGTGTGTCGTGTTTAGAAGCTCTGCTAACTTTTATCCACTCTATGTGGACCGCATCAGTGAGCTGAACCTACCGTATTTTTCAAACAAGAAGGCGTACCGTGAATTAACGTGTCGAGGTGTGTCTTTGTCCACATGTAAAATGAACCGGATTATAAGGCGTATCATCAATTCTTCCAAAAAATGTAAAGGTTTGGACCGAGCTTGTTGATTTTATTCAACGAAAACGTTCACTTAAGTGTGTAGAATGAGTTCATTATACGGTGCGCATTGAGCAACATGAGCAATCTGAGGACATCTGCTGTCAGTCTGAGAGCAACAGTCTTTACTGTGTCACAGAGGACACCAATCTTCATCAGTGAACATGCTAACTTAATGTTGGCAACATGCTAACTTAATGTTGGCAACATGCTAACTTAATGTTGGCAACATGCTAACCTAATGTTGGCAACATGCAAGAGCTCTTGGCCCGCACACACAGAAGTCTCGCTTTACGGCGAGAACTCCATGTGTTTTTGCCCTGCCATTCCCTATATGCACGCGCGAAAGCAACAACAAAGAACCGCGTGTTAACGTCAAATAAACATGCAAGCATGTCGAGTTTTATTATTATTATTATTATTTTATTTTATTTTTTTTATGTTGGCGAGGCGACTGCGGCGGCGGCGGCTTGGCGAGGCGGCTGCCTCGCCAAGATAGCGCTGCGGGAAGCTTGATGTTCATACCTTCACTGTTAGTTATTGTTTGTACTGCCGTTTTTTCCACTTTTTGTTGCGTTCGCCTGTCTGCTAAGCTCAAAACAACCGCGCCTGGCTTGATGGAGAAACCAGAACAGCTGAGCATCTTTACGACAGTGCACTTTTACTTTCGCCCTCTGGGGGGAGCCTCGCTGGAAAATCAACCCCGGTTGCATAGTATACCTTTAATGTTGGCAACATGCTAACTTAATGTTGGCAACATGCTAACTTAATGTTGGCAACATGCTAACTTAATGTTGGCAACATGCTAACTTAATGTTAGCATGTTTTATTCATTCAAGAATTTGGTCCTTCATTATTCCACCCACTCTCCTGCTGCATCAGAGCAACTTGCAACAAAATAACCCCACAGCATGACACTGCCTCCACCATGATTGACAATTAGAACCATGCTACTTGGGTTTAAAAGCTTCACTCTGACTCCTTGGAGCATTTTTGTCATAGTGGCCAAATGAATCGTGTTTCCCTTTCTGATGGAGCCTGCTTCTTAACGCCACAAAAACCCAGGAGTGGACTATGCCCCCGTCCACATGGGGACGGTGACCTCCTCCAGATTGCTGGCAGTTATCTCTGACCTCTCGTGGTATTGCAACATCCAGGCAATGACAGCGAAGGCCCAGCACGGCTACACTTCCTGCTAGTTCTTAGGAAAACAGACGCACTAGTGTCCTTCTGTTGTGCCTCTGTCGAGGGTGGTATAACTTACTGCGTCTCGGTGTGGTATGCTGGGAGCAGAGCGGCAGATAAAACGGCCTTGCAGAGGATCATAAATGCAGCACAAAAGATCACTAGATGATGCCCTCTGCCCTCCCTGGGGGAGATTGGCAAATCCAGACGCATCAGAAGAGCCACAAACATCCTCAAAGATTCCTCTCACTCAGCTCATAATCTGTTCAGCCTGATGCCTTCAGGCAAGCGTTACTAGTCCATGAAAGGCCGGACCTCCCGGATGAAAAATGTTTTTTATCCAGGGACCGTCAGAGCTGTAGCCATGACAAGGAAGATTCACGCGGAGTACTGCGTTTAGGGACAAATGTCATGTCAGGCATTAACTCCTACTGGGAACTTTTCTGCAACTTTGGTCTGGGGCTACCATCAGTCCCTGTCACTACTGAAGAAAAAGCAATGTCGGCTTCAGGAATCGGCCCCAAAAAACAATCGGCATCACATATCGGGGATGGATTAGACTGATGTCAGAATAATCGGTATCGGCATTGGCCTTAAAAAGCCTGTATCGGACAATCTCTAATGACTATCCTATCTATGTCTATTCTTACCTAACTATTTTTTGTATATTGATGCGTAGCATGTGATGTCTTTAGCTATTCGATCATTGTATCGTCTCATCTTGGCTTGTCCATGTGGGCAGCTGTAACGTTACATTATGGACGCCCCGCTTCTTGTTTCTAGAGCCATCCCTGGAGACGAGGCGGTGTGCTTTGTGGGATCAGCAAAAGCTAGGGGAAATGACGAAAGGGAAAATGTTGGCAGTCAAAACAGCAAAGTCTAACCTTCCCTCTAGAAGTCATAAAGCGTAGGATGATAGAAGTGTGGCTAACTACCGTGGCCTTCATATAGAGGGATACGGCTGTTTATGTCTAGCAGCCTCAGTTTCTCAATTAGCAGCAGACACGAGGGAAACCAGAAGTCATTTAGGGCCTGTGTGTGTTTGGGCTCTCTGAGTGGGGCTCGTGAACCTGAAACCCAAACCCACGCTTCGTCAGCCCTCCGAGGCTCCTCCCACTCGAGCCTTGCACGCGGCAGCACGTGCACGAAGACCTGAACAGAGGTGTTGACTTTCACCCCTCTGTCATTTGGCTGCCTGTCTAGCACGCAGCTCCTCAGCCACCGCTCCTTGGCTGCGCACGCCCTCCCCCGCTCGGTTCCTCTGCACGCTCTGCCCCGCTCAAACCCTCATCTCCCCGTGCATCGTCCCCTCCAGACACATAGCGTCTGCCCTCCTTCTATCCCACAGCCATGATTTAGGCGTCAGGGTTGCTCCTGCTCTCTTCCCAGCCCTGGATCAAGTTACCCTGCCATTACTCAGTCGTTCCCCCGGCGAGGGTGCTCCGTGTCGGGCGGAGCGGAGCCTGCTCGCTGGCCTCTCGGAGCCTGCAGACTGGCTGAGCTCAACCACAGACGCCCCTGGTCAGTGGAGCCCCTCCAGCTGTGGCACAGGCTCGTTGGAAAATAACGTAAAGAGGCATTTTTAGGGCTGTGTTTTCAATTTTCAGTGGGATTAAAGCAAAACGTAGCACTCAAGACTGTTTTTACATGTCAGCCTTACAGAAGACGTTGCATTGCAGCAGACCGTTGGCATGGCTGCCGAGCACCACAACAAGGCCAGCGCCTCCAACTGCTGATTTGTGGGCCTCATCGTTTTACGGTCATGTAATGTCCGTTCTTTGACGAGCTAAACGTCGCGTTAAACCTCCCGCTGCCTTGTTTCCATAAAAGCGAGCGATGCGGGTGCCCCGCTGTCCCGTTGTCCCCGGCTCCCGTCCTGCTCCGAACGTCCCCCCCAGGGTGGAGGGGGACGGGTTCTGTCAACTCAGCCCAAGCATGAGTCTGCAGAGATCCAGTGCGGCTGCGTCACTTGATTACTGCACATAGAGAGAAACGGCTACATTAAACGAGGAGTTTGTGTTTTGCTTGTCTGATTTATGGTGATCAGCAAAGTTTCCCACAGGCGACGGCAGCATTTATAACTTCCTAGGCCTGTTGTGCTCTCCAGTGAAGCCATGACTCCCACTCCCTGCTATCAGCACGCCTTCAGCTCCTCTGATTTATTCCGGTTCGATGTCGGGCCGTCCTGTCTGAGGCAAGGTGGCGTTTTGCTGCCTGTTCAGGCTAGGCTAATCCTTTGTAACGGAGGGCCAGGCTGCGTTGTGGGCCAGCGGCTTGCATGGAGCTCATCTTATGGTTTGTCGGGCCTACAGAGCAGAGCTGTTGAGGAGGGACAGTCAGACTCTGCAGCCCGAGGGTTCTGTAGGACTGGCGCTGATAGAACACCAGAGCTGGCAGCCTGTTTCCTCCTGTATGCACAGAAGGATTTGATTTGACCCAAACGCAGCTTTGGGAGGAACTCAGATTGGAGACGCAAGTTCCTAAATATTTCTTTAAAAATTGAATTGTCAGAAAATGTTTCCAGTGTTTTCCCCCAATATTTTATACATTGAGCTTGAAATTCAGTATGGATCACCTTAGAATTGATCTCACTAACTTTGAATGTGTCTTTATGATTGGATGGAATTAATGTTTTGTAAAACCAGGGAAAACCCTGTGGAAGTTCCCTTTTTAAAATCCAAATGACGGTGTGACAAAGCACCTTCCATGCAGCGAGTTGGGTCGAGCCAAGTCAGAGGGAAAGGAGGGTGGGACTGAAATTCTGCTGTTATATCTTCTCTGGCTGGCTTACGGTTTTTCTCCTTTGCTTTGACTCATTTCTTGAAGCAGAAATCACATTCCCAAAATAACCTGGACAAACCTCCAAACCACTTGTCAGTTCTCTTTCTTTTCATTAAATTGCAAATGTGTTTGTTCATGTCTCAAATGTCTCAGTGCATCTTTCCAAATGATTAAGTACAGGTAGCCTACATTTAGCACATTTTCCAAGTGAATACATCATGGTGATAAACTGATTAGTTGATTCCCAATCTAATGGGTCTTCTCTCCAGAATATGTCAGCTTGATTTCATTGTATAAGTCATCACATGCACAATAGTCTGTTGAATTGTCAAAATTAGCCAAGGACATAATACCATGAATACCATACATGTCTCTGAACATTTGATAAACAGCAGTTGACAGTCAGGTGAAACTAAAACTTTACGAAGGGGGAGTTTCATGCATCTCAGTTGACCAATCAAGCGGTCTGAGCAGTTAGTTACCTTTATAGGTGCTGTCCATGATTGTGAGTGTTGCCAAACGTGGGCCAACATATACAGCTTGACCAGTACAATTTCTGAACACAAATATAGACCATGTGGTCAACCATTGCCTCACAGTGGCAGAGGCAGGTCACCAGATGCAGTCTAATGTGCCTCGCTCTACGGTCTCCTCCATCACCCAAACCTTTTGAAGGGAAAACGGGCATGTACAGTACTCATTCAATGGTGGAATCTTTTAGTTTTATGCTCAATTGTATCCCATTGGGTAGTCCTCCGCAATGGTGACAAAACATCTAGACATTTTCACTTGCAGTGCTCACACAATGTCAAAGGGTTGATGCATTTTGGGGGCGCTGCCTATTTCTATGAGAGAGGAATTTAGTTTTGACACATGGGTGAACTGTTTTGGGAGAGATGTGGCCTGTAGCAGGTGAACTGTGGCGTTGTGCCGAACAATCCAGGCTATTTTGGCTATTTTGAGAACGTCTGGTGGTCTGTTTCACAAAATGAGCCAAAGCAATTGAGAAAGATCTCTGCCATTTTGGTGGCACTGATTATTTAAACGGGAAAGGAATTTAGTGAACAATTTTGGGAGAGATATAAGCTTTTGCAAGTAAGCTATGGTGTTGTGCGAAACTGTATAACTGTTTTGCCAAATGATCTCAGAGTTTTAAGAATGTAATTTCTGTTTTAAGAAATGAGCCAAACCAATGGAGAGCTGGAAAAGAATATCACAATGACTTTGTAAATTAGTTGGTGTGGAGGAAGCCATCAGATTTCTATGGGTTAAGAAATGGGGCAGCAGAAATGGAAGCTTGCACCCCCACTTTATGAAGGGGAGTTTGCTGTTCTCTAATGTTCCTGTAATCTGCTCACATCTCTCTCCAGCAACCTGAACGAACCACAGGCAAGTCATAATAATACAGTTTCCCGTTAAATGACTCCTTATGCCGAATTCTAGGAATGGCTAACTCATGTCTTCCTACCTTAGCAGAAGCAACCACACAGACCTGCTGTTTACCCTGCCTGGTAACTCATTGCCATGATGCGCTCACTGATTGTAAATTTAAAAAATTTGAGTTTCCAACCAGGCCAACAAAGCTGATAATACACACAAACACTTCTGTATTGCTCACATTTGTTCTTAGTTGTACAGTTCGTTCACTAGCGACATGCTGCTGAAGAGAGTATTTTATTTATATCATAGACTTTCTGAAGAAGTTGTCATGTTAACTACTACAAATGATTTGATGACATGAGCACCTTGGTGAACTGCCTTTAAAGCCGTAGCTAGTGGGTAAACGGATGACAGCGGAGGATCAGGGATTGCCATGGGTGTTAGGTGCATTAGGTGGAACCAGCGAGGACACTGATGATCAAAAAGATTATCACCTACTGAATGGTGAATCGTTAGTGTCATGTTAGTGTTAGTCCTAATTTTAAATGTACTTGCCCATCCTTGTCCCACTAGAAAATTTCAGGGTTTAGATATGGGCTTGTGTGGGGGGTGTTGTGCGTATTATCTGTCTGATGATGCTTTATGCTGTGGAAGTTGTGGAGTTAGGTACAATGGGTGAGGCTGGTGCTTTTTCTCAATGTCATTACCACACCGCTAATAGCATATCAACATGGTGAGCAACACTGTATTGCCGTGTAGAACAGAGAGTCAAGTCTCAGGTCTGAAACAATTGAAATAAACATCTCTGATTAAATTCATGAGATCTAGGGCTACTTTAACCCTGCATCGCTGTAGGTTAGGAATCCAAACCTGGACAGTTTGTCCCCAGGCCTTAATTACCACCAGAACATCTGATGATTGTCTTCCGGTCTTTTAATACTTATCAACAGTTACCTTTTATCTTTCACAGTAAAACCTGTGCAGCAGCTGCAGTCTGTTGTTTGCATACCAGCTTCCTTTCACTCTTCATTACACAAGATACAAACCTTTCAATAAGAAAGTGTCAGACTTGTGCCATAAAGTCTATAGACTTGACTTGGACTCTTGGTCTAAGTTGAGTCTGAAGCCTTTTATTTTTGCAACTTGTATCACTTGAGTTGAAGTCTCCAACTTGTATATCTATCCCTGGTGTGGAACACATTACAGTATCCATCCATCCATCCATCCATCCATCCCTCCACCCCCCTCTTTTGCATACCAATGCCATTATCAGATCATAGTTTTGTAAACCTACACAACCCCGCTGCCCAGGATCACAGGCTGTGTGTGCTTTGCTTCCACATCCTGCAGCCGGGGTCGTGGCAGTATATACTGTACAGGAACTAAATCAGCCTGAGCCCTGCGTTGCAGTTAAACATAATTTAGTTCTTTAAATGCAGGAAAATGTGCTGGGCATCATGTACCCATAACATGTTATCTGTACCAGATTTTGCTCACCAATCAGGCACTGGTAGACATTTGGTGGTTGGGGTCTGCCTGCCCCCCTAAACTGTGCTGTTGCTGTTGCCTTTGCTCTGTGTTATATCACTACATCACAGTATTACCCTGAACAGTTCATTGTGCCCATGTATTTAAAAAAAAATATTACCAAGGTGAATCAGGGGCGTTATATTGATGGGTTGATTTCAACCCTCCATTCTGTTTCAGGAGCTTTCTGTCGACCACAAGGCCTATAGAATACATCTCGATCATGAATGAATGGATGATGTGACAGAGAAGTAGTCTCTCTTTTTTCCCTTTTTCACTCCCTGGCTTACCTGGTGCTACATGATGTGGTCTGCAGCTGCACGGTTGATCCAGCCGGACTCTCTAAGCCCCCTACAGTCCACAAGAGACCTCTAGTGCTTTTCATGACCCGAAAGGATACTGCATCTTTGGAGAAAGATTTGAGTTTATTTGATCTTAAGACTTTGCCTAGCTACACATATAAAAGAACACTCCCACTCTGATAGGTATGAAACCGACTAACCTTGGCACAAGTTCTTGGTGATTTAAGGTTAACACTAGACAGTTGTAATCCATTATTCGGTTGGTTTCAGTGCACAGATAGCAATGGTTCAGCATGTACCTGTCACTACTAAATGATTGCCTATTTCCTGCTCGGACTGGGGGTGGGTTGGTGTGGAGTAATGGCAAGCAGCTGCTTCATCTGGACCTTACCTTTCCTGTCTTTCAGCCTGCTGTTCTCAAGCCAGGGTGCTTGCCAAAACGCCCACTATTCTTCAAGTTCTGCGGTGCCTGTTGAAGAGGCCGGCTGCCGTAGGTGGCGTGTAATCATGACGGAGCAGGAGTAAAAGCTCAATCCCCTTTGATGGCTGGAACCTGCGTCGGGGTGTTGGACAAGGCCTCGCGAGCAAACAGAAAGCATTACTGTTTGTCCAGCAGGCTCACTTAGCGCCTACCGCTTATGACAATCCCCTCTTCTTCCTTCTGCTGCGGCTTTCTTCTGTGATTAGCTAAATGCCCCATCGATCCTCCAAGTTGAGGCACCCGAAGCGAGGGAGCCATATTTATTACACGGTGAGTGGAGCGTGCAGGATGTTGCACCGGCTGTCCTTCTTTCATTGGAAAACGATAAACATAAATCTGAGGAATGTGTCCGTCTGATATAAACTCCATAGTGTGTGTGTGTGTGTGTGTGGGGGGGGGGGGGGGGGGGGCAGGAAGAAATCTGCTTTGTTTTCCAGAGTCAGGAGAAGTAGGAGGTTGGAGCTCTTTGGGATTTGCTGACATTTGATGTGGGGAGGGGGAAAGAAAATCCTACCTTTTAATGTCTTGTCAAGTCGGCAAAGACAAGTTTAAAATGTGGGCCACAGGTAAAGAATTGGTGCTTTTAGAAGTTCAGGTGGATGTGTTTGTGTGGAGCCCCCTCAGCAAAACAGAGGGACTTCTCCCTGTGAATCACAGCTAATTAAGGAAGCAATTAAGATTCAAATCTTTGCTTAGAGAAGGACACAGATTTGTCTATACTTTCAAATGGGCAATCAAAGGACCCCCCTCTCCATTCATGAAAGGGGCAAATGAAAGCGTTCACATCCTTTGCTTTCAGCTATCTGTGTGGTGTGTGTGCACAAGGGACATCTGTTACAGAGAGCAAGTAGCACTGAAGGGAGTTAAAGCTCTCTCCATTCCCTCAGAAGCAAAGTTCATCATTCATTTGTTTGACACAATTTAACATGAGAAATTTGCTTTTAGAAAACTGTCTGACTGAAATCAGACCATTTTCTGCTCTATATGCCCTCACCAATATCTAGCTGGTGAAAAACGTACAAACCTGGGCTCTCATTTGGAAAGCTCGCGTACGTACGTACGTCACTTTCCACGCAAAGACGGTGGCCCATGCGTACGTTTGATTTGGAGACGGAGAATTGGCGACACAGGGGGTGATGTGCTGAATTGCAGCAATAAGACTTTTTTTTAACAAGTTCCTTTTATTGTGGGCAACTTCTGTGCTTTTACCACTGATTTGCTCATTTAATAAAGACCTTTCTGAACTTTTATAAGTTTCTTTGCTCTTTTCTTCATGGTAGTCACTGTTAACCATAAAATAACGACAGCTGACTCATTTAAATACACGTTGCCATTCATGAGGTGCTTTGCATTGACCGTTTATAGTTGAATGTGAGCCTGTAGAGGGCAGAACATGAGGCATTCAGGTGCAGCTGGGATTTATAAGGTGAAATTGCTTGCTGGTGTGCATGTTCATGGTTTTATAAATCAGGATTTATTTGTTGTATTTTTTTTTTTGTGGTGTATACCCTTTTTGGCTTTTTGGCATACGCAGACTTTTAGTATAGATTCTACGCAGTGTTTTATAATGAGACCCCTCGTCTGAATCGTTGATTCAGGTTGAGACATAGCAAGAGAGAGCAAGACTTTGAGCAGATAACAGGAAGGCTCATCCGAGTACAGCAAAGTTGCTGTTTTATCCTTTTGAGCTTCCATCCTCTGTCATTGAGCATACTGGATTTGGTAAAGTTGGATACCTTTTATATGTATAAGTTAAGGTAAAGAGGTCCATGCTGACTGCAGTTGAGGACAGTTTTAAAATGTGAGCTTTTATCTTTGTTTTAAGATATTAGTGAACACTTACAGGAAGTGCTCTCTCACACACACTGTCATTTCTGCTCCTTATACAATTACTGACCTCTGTGAGCAACATCGCACGTGGACACTGAGGCTACACCAGCATTACTCCTGTCCAAAACTTGAGAATGTAACAGGTCACATGGCTTACTAAAAGAATCAAATTACAGCAATAGTTTTTTACATTACTTAATTTAGACACAACTAATTTAACCTAAAAAAATAGAAAAATCTTGGATTTTCTTTGAGCGGTATGGTATGTTTTTATGTCGGAGTAAGAGTCTGAGGAAGAACCCAGAGACATGTACATCTTTCAGAGTTCAGATTTTATTGCAATGAAATTATTTACATTTGTGCAATGAGATTCAGAACAAGCCTGTGGTACTGCACAGCCTCTCTGTCAGTTTGCTCCAGGGCAGCTGTGACTACGGTGTAGCTCACCACCATCAGGGTGTGAATGTGTACGTTAATGGGTGAATGACTAACCAGAGTAAAGCGCTATGGGTTCGTTGGTCAACAGGGGGTGGGGGACAGGGACTAAAGAAACGCCCAGGAGGCCGGGTCAACATCTTTACGTGCAGGTCGACTGGCGATCAGAGATTGACAGCAAACCTCTGATTTGTTCATGTCTTCATAAAAATCTGATCTGTTGTGAAAAAAGAGAGGAGCCAAAAAGCAAAGCTCTTGATTTAATGCTCAATGTTCCTACCCTCTCCTATAGTTGTGAGATATGGATCTGGATAGAAAGGAGATCCTGGATAAGTGTGGCTGAAATTAGCTTCCTCCATAGAAGGGAGCTCTGTGTAGAGCCGCTGCTTCTCTGCATTGAAAGGAGTCGGTTGAAGAGGCTCGGGCATCTGGTTAGGATGCTACCTGAGGGCCTCCCTTTGTAAGTTTTCTGGGCTAGGCTAACTGGGAGGAAGCCCGAGGGAGCCCAGAATTACACTGGAGGGGCTGTATAGCCCTTTTAGCCTGGGAACACCTCGAGATCTCCCAGAATCAGCTGGAGAGTGTAGCCAACAAAAAGGTTGTCTGGGTTACTCTCCTGGATTCGTTTCTGCAGCGACTCAATATTAAATGAGCGCAACATGATGAATGGATAAACTGCTTTGGCATTTACATGTATGCAGATCGATGAAGATTTTAAAAGATTGGTCCACTGTAGCTAAGACAGACTCCTTTTGAGGACACTTTTTTAAAGTCTGTACCTTTTTAAGTCATCGATGGTTTCACCGGCTGATAAATACTTTTTAGCTTGGAGACCAAAAGAAACAGCGCTGTCTCCCTCAGTTTGTGCTGTGCCAAAGGAGCGGCAGAACATCCCATCATACGTTTCATCTCTACAAAGTGTAATCTCCAGAAAGAGAAGCCGCTGACGGGGGAAGGTGAAAAAAGTCTGCATCACGTTACTTTCCTCTGCCTCATTGCCACCGCTTTTCTTGTGTCATGTCTGAAGTGTCGGGTTTTTGTGGATGTCTTGTTCAAGAGAAATGACGCTTCAGAAGTCTGCTTTGCAAAATTAGCAGGGGTAAGATCCCTCCTGAAATGCTCTCTTTTGGGTTACAGTACGACCTCGTCACATTAGCCAAATCACTTCCTCTGTGCTCCCCTCATTCTGGAAGGGCTTGCTCTCCGTGTTTCCTGTGTAATTCCCAGTGCGCCAGCAACATTCTGATTGCTCTCTTGATGTTAAACATTCCCAGGCTCCTATAACCTTTTGGTTTGCCTCCTCCATCCAAGACCCGTCCCAGGTGAACGAGTGGGCGAAACTCCGCTTTTTAAGGATAAAATCTTCATTTTTTTTTTCCTCTTTCCTCACAGGGGGTGGGAGAAAAAGGGGGTACTGGAGGAGCATGGAGCCGTGCGATGGGAAAGTATTTTTTCCTTGCATTCCATTTAATTGTTGTAAGACTGTGGGAAAGCATATTTTCCCAACCATGGCTCACTTAGGATTGTGTTTTCGTGTAATTTGAGCTGAAGGTTTGATTGTGAAAAAGAAGAACCTCTCCATCCTCCTGGCTAACACAACTCCCACCCAGTCACGCACTCCCCCCACCTTTGACATGTGATCGACAGCTGAGTTATGTTCTCTGCTCTGAGTCAGCGCAGGGTCCACGTCGGTCATAAAGCGGCCGGGATGCGGGTATCTGCGTGGAGGCCGGCGTGTGGATGTGACCCCGCAGGGGAGCCGGGCCTACACGGACTATATTTAGCCCAGCGATGATCAGGCTAATTGCCCTCCCAGGCCTAATCATTTCCAGCCTCTGCAGCTCCCAAACGACTGGAGAGGAGGCCAAACACCCACTAACCTCATGTTACGGGGATGTCGGCATCAATGGGGCTGTCAGGGTGCTCCGCAGACAAGACAAATTAGCACGTTATGCTTCCTCCTCTTATGTTCCCAGATCTTCTCTAAGCGGATTGGACCGAAGCGTCCAGCGTTTCTGTCTGCTGCAGTGCATTAATAGAATATTTTACGTTGCTAATGTGAAATGTCTTGGCAGCGTTTCCTGTGAGTGACATTGCAAGGTTGAGTCCTTAGTGAGCATTCTTTTATGACTAATAAATCCCTCCTACAGCCAGCTTACCTTCTCTTTGGGGGGGGGGGGGAGCTCCAGCGCCTTCACCCCTGTGAGTTTTCTCACCATCCGCTGCATGAATTCCTGTTTGAGTCCACTTACACTGCTTCCTCTGTGGTTCCTGTTCTAAGAGCTGCTCAGGTTAAGCGGGGGACACATGATGACCCGAGTCAGAGGGTGAGGGTTTTTTGTGGCGAGGAGATGGTCAGATGGACGGGTTGGTTTGCATTTCTGCCCTCTAAACGCAACGAGGTTCCTTCCTGATACGGTTCCCAAAGGCATGCTGGGTGAGAGAGGGGGATTCCAAGATCTGTTCCATGATGCACTGGAAATAATGGAAATAATGGACGTTGACTCAACCTAACTACAAGAATTTAAAGAGATATTTTTGACCATGTGTTGTATTTGAATTAGAAAAGCTTGCCATGTTCTGCCATATTCTCAATGAAGGAGAAGAGAATTTGTATTGTAAAGCAGCGGTCCCCAAACATGTTCACAAGACCTCAGGGTTGTAGGCCCTGTGCACATAAAGAAAGATCCATAAAAACGGAGTTGTCTTACTGTTTTTGTTATCATGTCTACATGACAACGTTTTAATTGTGATCTCCATGCACAATGCACTATTAGAAATGCTAGAATCCGTGTAGTTTCCCTGCCACGCCACTGGTAGCCGGTATGTTCTCTGAAAGTCAGCAGACGGTGCTGAAACGGCCCCACCACTAAATAAACTTTGAGATTAGCTGGGACTCTAACGTTTATAGACAGAAGACGGGGTTCACCTGCTGCTTCACGTGACTGAATTAGAAAACAACCACCTTGGTTTTTAAACTTTTCACCAACCATTAGCGTGTGTGCATTCATTTCTGCCACGGCTTCCCCATCAAGAGAAAGATTCTGTTTTTCCTGTGTACGCAACACTATACATAATATCTGAGGTATAACATGGTCAGTGCCTCTAGAAGTCTAGTTCCGTTTCCTTTTTCTTCCTAGCGCTTTGGTGGCTCCTCTCATTTCATTTTAAAACACCTCAGCTATTCTGTATATAGCTTCTTTTTCACCTGCAGTAACAACTTCCACATCAAGGACTTTTTGTTGTCATCGTGGCCAGGTAGTGTTGACTTACGGTGCATTCACTGATCATAAAAAGATCAGACAGTTGAGTTTTGGGCCAGCTACGTGAAATAAAATCATCAGATTCTAGTCAATCACAGGCCAACTGTTGGGCACTTCTTTAATATTGGTTGATTGGTGTTTTTTTTTTTTTTTTTTTTTTTTTTTTACATGTTGCTGCTGTATAGAGCAAAAATGTTCAGAGGCGGAAAAACCTGCTGCACAATCTAAGTAAAGCTAAATCCATTTAGCAAATGATGGCCGTGTTGTCTTCCTCAGCATTTCAGCTCTAGTTTGAACTAATTATGGGGCTGCCCTAGTTTAAAAATACAGATTGTGCAGAGTATGCCTGGTGCATTGAGCTCCTTCACATTTGGAAACGTGTCTCATGCCAGAGGGACTCATTGTAGTTAGAAATTCAGGCTAGCTGGGATTATCTTTTTTATTTTGAGTGTTTAACTGTTGAAGCCATCGTGCCGGTAAGAAGAAATCTGCATCGGGTTTGAAATAAGGAGTTGTGTGTTTTGGCTGTATGTTTGGTGTTAGCCAGTGGTATCTAACCCATCAGGAAGATCATTCAGGTCATTCTATCAACCCGAACGAGAGATCAACAAGTGAACTAACCTGCCATGTGCGCGTTTAAGAAGATTATAGAGTAGCTGACTCTCACTGAAAACCTCCCATGTGTATCTTAAAAGCAGGGAGCTGCTTTGTTATAAGGTGTATTCTGAGGAGAAAGAAAAAGTGAACTGTGTTTGTCAGCTTTTTAAACACTGAAATTGATTCTTTCTGTGTGCTCTTTTATTCTACTGACAGCCTAATCTCTTTCTCCTGTTTCCTTCTGTTATAAATAGAGGTTCTTTTTTTGCCGGCACAACACTTTGTTCTGCTTCTCAAAATTAGCCCACGATGAGTATGCTCGCTCAGCAATCAATTCGCTACACCGCGTTCCTCCAAAAAGGTTACCTGTAGCAACTGAGCCGCTGCAGCACAACTCTGGCTTCGCTTTTCCTGCCAGTTCGTATTCAGCTAATTAAATAAATGGATCTGTCTGGAGAGCCGGCTATAAAAACTGTTGAAAATTCTGAGGCTGGACTGCTGCTTGATTTCAAGGCATTTGTCAAGGGGAGAGCAAGTGGTGCACATGGATGAGGGGTTAGCGTAAGCCTCGGGGCTAGTTTAATAATATTAGCAGAGATTTGCTTATTTATGAGGCTGTAAGTGATTCATGCTCAGCACGAGCAATCCATCACAGAGGGGCTGGTTAGGTGTAGCCTGCTGCAGTGACACAGCTCAGAAAGGCAATGATGATCATCAGGTACTTCGTTTGTGACCGGTTTTATAAGATCGGTGGCTCGGATCCGGAAGCTCGAGGACAAACCTGGTGATTCAGCTGCTTCATGATCAAGTGTTGCAACAGAAATTCCTCTGGCTGTTTTCCAGTGTCTGGGTTTCAGTGTGCGTTGGCCGAATTTTGTTGTGGCAGGTCGTGCTGATGTCGCCTCTCACCTGGCTCCATCTCTAGCACTAACTAACGACCTCAGCGTGCTCGAAAGGAACGAGAACAACTGTGTGTGACCACATGTGAAGGTGATAAGCTTTAAGAACTGTTCAGAAAATCAAGAAGTTGAAGGTGATGCAGTCAACTCGCTATGTTGGCCTCCTTCGGATGTCTTCCCACTTCCTCGCCGGTCGCCCTGCAGTAGCCTAGTTTTTGAAGTTGTCTTTGACCTGATGCTGTGAATCCCTGACAAGAAAACGAAGACAACAGAGATCACCTTAGATGGTAGAACCCTCCTCCATACTAAGATATTGTTGACAACTTTCTACAACAAACAGTCCATGATTTCCCTGCAGTGGATTCTTTAATATCCAGAAATTTAGATGTAAGGCTTTGATTGTTCTGAGTAACTGATATTGGACGAGAAGGCCTGGCTGTCAATCTTTGTTCCAATGCACCCCAAAGGTGTTCTGTAGGGTTGATGTCAGGACTCTGTGCACCAGACTCTGCCGTCCATGTCTTTATGGACTTTTCATGTAGGAAGAGGAAGGGACCAGCTCCAAACTTTTCCCACAAAGTTGGGAACATGGAATTATGCACATTTATTTGGTAGAGTTCCTTTCACTAGAACTAAGGGGTCCAGCCCCTTAATAGCAAATCCAAACCCGTTTATCAGGCAGACCACTATGACCAGCACGGGTATCGTGACTGATCGGCGACTATGCAGCTTCTTGTGGAACAAACCTTAATGTAATGTGTGCTCTGACAGCCTTCTCTCAGAACCAGCACTCACCTCTTTGGTAGTTTGCGCTCCAGTAGCTCATCTGTCGGGTTGGACCACAGCCAGCTGTCACTCCACTCATCCATCAAGCAGTTTTCCTTGGATAGCTTTTGAGAAATACTGATGAGGGATCGGGGGAATGGAAATGTGGTCGATTGCAAGTATTGTATGCTGTTTAACATCACAATTGCACCATTTGATAATTTGTCACTTCTATTTGCAATTGCATTGCAGTAAATACCACATAAATTCTATATACTAAGTTACACCCCTAGTACAGAGCGCTCCAGACTGAAAGCACCGTACAACAGCCACATGTTTGAGGATGCTTGGACTCCACCAACCAGCTGATCTCATGTTTTAAAATTGAATTAATCAATACTACCTTCCTAAAACCAGAAAAAATGAGTCCCTATCCAGCCTTGTATTGTATTTTTCCCAATGCCATCCAATTGGTTGCCAGTAGGACTGGAATAAACCTTTTTAGATGTTTTTGACAAAGACTTTTAATTCCCATCGAGTAGATTTCAAAGTTTCATTGATAAGGCCTTATATTACTCATTTGCCTCGTCGTCCTTTCATCCCCTAAGAGCTCCACAGCCACTACTTGTTTCCTTAATGTCTGAGTATTTCCTGTCAGAATCGTATTTCATTCAGCGGTTAACAAACTATTCCAGGTGTCAAAGTCAGGTTGAGGTGTTTTGCCTGCATTTCACATTCGGGGCTCAACCTAAGCTTCTGAATCTCCCTTTTAACGTGTGGGAGATATTTCTCTTGTCATCTCCAACATGTATCTCTGTAGCCGGATGCATGGTAATACTAATAGACAGAAAAGGAATACATGTATTTTTTGATGCCACTACCTTATTATTGCTGTTGTTTTTTTTTTTTTACACTTCTGGCAACCAGGCTGGTCTGCTGTGCGTCTGCCAAGATGAGGGGTCTCTGGTTGCCCTGATAGCACTTGCTCCCTTGAGGCCCCTAGTTTGATGTGGATAAGAACACCAGCCTTGTCCAGTGTCAGATCTCTGGCCAGTTTGAAACGATTCCGTGTTTCAGCAGCCAGGACCTGCTTCGAATAGAGATCCACTTGGATTTGATTGGACGAGGACATCATCAGATGTGTAATATAGCTTTGATAGCTGAGAGCACCGTTCCTCCCTGTGTGAGTCTGACTCTCTGCTGGCACACATCGGTGCCTCAGAGAACAAGCCCACCTTTCTGTTCTCCCCCACTCTTCCTTCTTTACTCTCTTTTCCCTTAGAAATGCCTTTCTTCTTCTCCTTCTCCCCTCCCAGTTCCTCGTCAGATCCATGGGGTTAGATCTTTATCGCTTTTCTGTGAGTCCTGCGAGGGGAACCTTGAGGGTCTCAGTGGGATCAATTTAAAAGGGAAGTGCTTGTCTCTCCTCCTCTCCTTGGCCCTCTCGGCTGATTGGGTCTGCTCGCCAGGAACTCGCAGGCTTTTGATCTCAACCACCCCCGTCACCACCGCCTCCCCTGCGCAAAGTTTTTGTTTGAGCTCGGCTGTTGGAAAAAAAAAAAAAAATCTGTTCCACTTTCTGAGAAACCTGGGCCCCATCCCCTTCTCTCTTCACCTGTGAGAGCGGAGGACCCGTTCGGTAAACCTACTGGGTGGTACTAGCGACCTATGGCGTGATTGACTTCTGTTTGAAGATGCGGGAGCGATCTATCTCTCTAGGTAAAGGTAGACTAAGGAGGACCTACGCTCCTTACGCTCCTCAGGCAGCGCTCTTGAACAACTAGTGGAAAGTTGCCGGAAGCGGCGATGTATTATTCACTCTGTGAGGAAGGGTCGTCTCTGTTACAAAGAGAAGAAAGGTACAAGGTGGGGCCTGCGAGCGTTCTGGGCATGCCGGGTTGCATTGAAGTCGTTCCTCTCCTTGTACAACATGAACAGTAAAAAATGGAGTACCTTCTACTACAAAAAACATCCAGGTTGTGCCTGTCCAATTGTCTGAGACAGTTCCAGCATGAATTCCCTTCATAAGAGCCCAGCTCTCAACTTGGCTGCTTTTTTTCAATCATATCTTATGGTTCTCTTAAAATACCTATCAAAGGCAATAAACTGTGATAGCTCAGCAAAAGACTTGCAATTACATGTTCAACTTCTCAGCCCTCTTGTCAGTTCTTGCAAAAACATCTTTCCTTTATTTCTGCTCTAATTGGAGACACGTCCTATTTAAAGAAGTTCTGTAAGCTTCTGAAAATGATTGATGACCTTTGATCTGAGGGATATTTAAGGACAATGCATGTCAGCTTGCATTAAAAGTCTACAAGATGTTAATACTGATGCAAATGGTGTTCTTCCAGAAGTATTAACATTTAATTAGCTCTATGCCAAAAATAAGCTTAACCTAAATATTTACATTCCTCTGTACAAAAAGACACCAAACATGTTTTTCTCTCACTAGCTATGTTTATGTGCACAAAATTCCTTGATCGAATTGAAATGTATTCAGGTTGAAAATGAAAAGTCTATATGGGCACAAAATCATTTAACCTGATTATGACGTATGTTTACATGCCGCAGCCTTTATTCAGAATAAAATCACTTTGACATGCAGGGTTTCCTCTAGGATTTTTTTAAAACCTTGGTGGTGTTTTTTTTTTTGTTTGTTTTTCCGGGTGGGTGATGTCATTATCTAATTTGCATATTTGATCACACATTTGGGACCCAACTGTAGGAGAGCTTTTGCCAAGAGAAAAATGTTATTAAAAATAGTGATTAAATGTGTTTGGAACAAAAAATTACCTTAACAAAATGATTTATGAATTTTAATACATTGCTTGAATCCACACAAAAGAACGGCTGTCAGAGGCACATAGAGGTGAATAAGTGAGTGAAGCTGTGTGTGAATCAAATTCAGGGAATTATTTTAGTGCAACCGATTCAGAGACAAAAATAGACTACTTTAAAAACTATATTTACGTGACGAGGCAGCCTCAGCCGTGGTGCTTTCGGTAAGGTTGGCATTAAAACAAAAAAGTCGCTAAAAGTCATTACTTTTTGAGAGAAAATTGCTACAAGTGAAAATTCGCAACAAAGACGCTAATTAGGCAACAGTGGGCTGTCCTCTCTAGTTTCCTTCCCTCCTGAGAGCAGCTCACCGCGGTGCGGTAGCCGCTGCTGCTAGCCAGACAGGAAGGAGCAGGCGGTGTTGGTTTTTCAAAGTAAAAGGATAAATGGCTTGTACTTGTACAGCTCTTTAACTAGTCTGACGACCCCAAAGCACTTTACACTACAATCAGTCATTCACCTATTCACACCCTGACGGTGGTGAGCTATGTTAGCAGCCACAGCTTCCCTGTTCAGACTGACAGAGGCGAGGCTGCCATACATCAGCACCGCCGTGCCCTCTGACCACCACCAGCAGACAATGTAGGTGAAGTGTCTTGCCCAAGGATTCTCAGGATATTTAAAGCCATTTCAAACTCAGATTATGGTAGGTATAAGTGTGCAAATATAGGATATACATAATATAGGGTGTGTGTATATGTATATATATATATATATATATATATATATATATATATATATATATATATATATATATATATATATATATATATATATATATATATATATATATATATATATACTTTACATTGTTATCAATTACATGTAGTGGAAGCCCTGACATGCACAGTCTGCAAATTTCTCTACAAAAACAGAAAATAGGTTGTACTTCGATCTGTGCTGAAAAAAGGTGTTATTTTTTTAACCTTATTGAACAATCACCACAAACAAACACAGAAAACAAATACAAAATATACAAACAAATGTGGACGTTCATTCTGTCTTCTGAGCACCAGAATGGAGCCACAGTAGGTTCTCAGAACGGCTAAGAAATTACTGCACTCTCTAAATAAGCTCCAGGCTCAGCAACACATGCTGTTGGTCTTCCTGCGTTGCAGGATGAAAGACATGGGGCACATATGCGCAGTCAGGGCGGTTTGCCCCAATCCAAATGACATAATCAAAATACGTGTTTAAATGGATGCTGTTTGGATTAACCATCAGAAACTCGTCTCATTCTGAATACAATTTCATTTGGATTGAGCTTAATCCGATCACAATAACAGTTTACATAAAACAATTTTATTCTTATCGGCCCTTTATTCCGATTACTTTTGTCCATGTAAACATACCTACTGTCTGACATCAAATCAGATTAATTTCTGTTTAAATCAGTTAGGATTATTGAAATAATTTCTATCTGCTAACCAGATAAAATGGGTTATAATGTCTTTTAAACAATCTGGAAAAGCCCAGACGATAATTTCACGGCTTTGTAGTCCTCTTATAGGATTATTCACAATATTTGACATAAATAGAGATACACTTATGGAGATATTTTTAGGGCAACACTTAAAACACACCTTGTGTGCAGAACTGTGGACAAGTCTGGTTTATCCCTTGGGTACAATTGCTGGCTGAAGATACCACTTCCATCTGTTTAAGCAAGTATATAGAAACAGCTTGAGGAAAGTTCTGTCAGGAAGGGTTCTTTGTTCCAGTAATGAACCTGTTTTGGGACTAAATATGTGTTAGAACAAAAGGAAGACAATTTGGGAACCTAGTAGAGTGACTATCCATGGTAAAACACATCCTGTGCATGCAGACATGAGCTGAAAGGCCTATCAGAGAGGAAGAAGCCATTACATCAGAAGCAACAACAAAAGAGGTAGATTACAGTTTACCAAGTTCTTTTTAAATATATTGTAACGAAACATGTGGACCACAGGACTTTCTTTCTGTGAATACGTCCTTAACCTACTAGACTAAGAGCTGGATACAGAGAAAGTTAAATCAATACTATAAACTCACTGTTGTTCCTGAAACTATTTTATTTTTTGTCCGTTTTGGAGTTGTTGCTGTTCCCGTCCTACTGAAAGCTATCATGACTTCCTCTCTTCTAAAGCAGGTCAACAATGCAATCATTTGTTTTGCTGTGCCATGTATTAGAAATATTGCATCATTAAGAGATTTAGAAAGTCCTTCCTGTACTAGTTTCCTAACTGATGTGGGATCCTTATAGCTTTTACAGGTTCTTTGTTTGGCTAAATTGATTCTGGTATACTCTATTGCAACAATTAGCCACGTCCAGATCTGGACCTGGACCAAATGATACATCAGTCTGGACAACGTCTACACCCTATTTTAGTAGTGGTATTTTACATATACAAAATGCCTTTAAATTCATGTTTTTAGGAGAAATTTTATTAAATGCAGCTCATTCTGACCTTTTTTCATATCCCTTTTTTATTTCTCGCGAGGGTACGTGTGAGAATTTGACTCACGTGCGCGCGTTCATGTGCCATGGTTTGTTTGCCATCATTTCCCAGTGTCGCTGCTGCCGTGAGTGTCTGTCTCTCTCACACACATACACAGACACTACAGCTGACTGTAATAAAAGCGCCGCGACTGCAGTCAGAGAAAAGTGAACCGAGAAGAGAGAATCCCAGGAAAATGTTATACAAGGAACAACACTGAGTGCACTGCAGATGAGTCCTTGTTGGAATCGCCCCTTTCTCCAAATGCAAACTTGATGCCATCTTCACTTGGTATTTTCCCAAGTTAACGAAACACTCGTGAGCAAAACGGCGCGCATAAAGAGTTGCAGGGAGAGCCGGTAGACGAGAAGGGGGCGTGGCTTATGTTAGCATCCTTCCACGAGTGACGTAAATCTAGGAGTAGCACCAGAATCTCGTTTTGTGGAGAGCGCGCTCTTGTGGCTTTTTATGGTTTGTAGAAAGAGCCCGCACAAAAAAAAACAAGTCACTTTCTGGAAGGTTTTAACTTAGGCCCAATACCAACACACACATTTTAACATGAAAAAGTCCTAAAAGGTCCAGTTGACTCCTTTAATGTAGATGTGTAGCTTTTGGTCTGAGGACCGGGTCAATGATTCGTGATGTACACTTTACTTTTTTTCATTGAAAAAAGACATTCATTGTGAATGCTGATGGAACCGTGAGCTGAAATGTGACTTTTGTCAAAAAATGTGCCAAGTCGGCCTTTTTTCCAACTTTTCGCTAGTTTCCTTCTACTTAGCTCTGCTGTTTAGTAAAATAGGCAGATTCTTCAGTTGTTCCCTAAAAGCATGCTAGCCTGCTCTCAGTGGTTAGCCCGTTAGGTTTAGAGAGATAAGTGTGGGGTGCAGATTTATTTTCCTAACAAGGCCAAAGTCACAGATATTTCCTACTTTTATGGTAAAACTTTGACTGTATTAAGAAAAAACTTGGCTTAGTTTAGCTTAGCTTGGTTTTCACTTGAATGAGTGAAATTTCCTTCATATCATGATTTCTTTGTGATGAAGGTAGCTTGCAGAGGTCAGGTGAGGGCAGCAGAAACTCTCCTTCAGTGTTTGGATTGGAGTCGGGTCCCCACCACCCCCTCTCCTGCCAGGTCACCAGAGGTCACAGCAAAGTTTTTCTTGTCCTACCTCACTGATCTCTCACCTCTTGTGGAAAAACTTAAATTCCAGGTACATTTATCCAAACCAAGCCCCCTGTTTCTCCTGCATGTGTTTCTCCAGCTCTTACGACACCAGCCTCCCTTCATTTGTCACTGACGGCACCGACTTTCTGGGCTGCATAGAGAAAGTACCTAGAGGTTTTAGGCTGCTCTGTTTCTAGTGGCTGTTGCTGTATAGAAAAGCATTCTGACTTTCCAGGGCCTTGGGATCCCTCTATGATGACAACATCGGTGAGCTTGTGCACTAATTGAGGTTTAATGCTAAAGTAGAGTGAGCAGGGCTGTAATTTTCCTGCCCGGGCCTGGAATAGAGACGAGAGCTTTTCATGTGGTCTAGGCTAATTTAGGCTGTAGTGCTGCGACTGTGGAACACCTCATACTTTAGTCCCTCACAGTCTGCCAAGAAAAAACAGAAATATGGAAAATCAGCCTGTTTATAAGGTAATGTTGAGGACTTGGTGTTACCAACACTTATACCGATGGCAGAGCTGGCTTATAACGGTGAGGCTGAAGCCATTAACCCCCTGAATGAGACTTAGAATGGGTTGACAAGTGCTCAGAAAACAACAATGGCAGGGAGAGTGTAAACTAATTCCAACCATAGCTTTTAGTAGCTTTTAATTACAGCTTGGACAGCTGAATGTGAGCTTTATGCATGAATTAATTTTGCACAGTTTGTACAGGGAAATATTTAGGGAGTGTCATTTTGAATGTCTATAAAACGTGCAGCCACTTAGACAAACATTCAAATCCACAAGCAAGCCGTCAGGCTCGCTCTACCTCTACCTGCTCTTCCTACAGTTTGTCTGATGCTGATATAGGCCTTGTATCAACATCAGGCTTGTTTTGAAATGTAAAGCCTTAATCAAGTGTAATCACTTGGTTGTGACTAACTGCAAAGGAGGAGGAGTAGTGAGAGGGAGTGGACACCTTCAAAGCCTTCAGTATCCCTTAGTAGGCCAAATGAGGACTTTATGTTTAAACTAATATTTCATCAAACAAAGCACCCTGAATATTGTAGGTACACAATAAGCTTTCTATACTAACAGAAGAGCTGCACACCTATAATCCACAGTCAGGTTAGGACATGGTAGGTAGATTAGGTGTCATAGATGTCACAGACAACATTAGCAGTACTTAGTGAAGTTTTATTGGGGGGGGTCACACTTCAGTTATGCTTAAAGTGGACATATCATGCTTTTCAGTTCTTCCTTTCAAATTTAGTTGTGGTCTATCTAATGTGGAACCGCAACGCTTTGGTCTTAATTCCTCATTAATTTACCCCCACATTCCCCCTTTTTCTTACTCCATTGGTGCTGTCTCTTTAAATCTGATGAAGGCACCTCACTTCCCACCCCCCTCCAGGTTGCAGAGCGACCCAGTTAACCCCATTTGGCCGTTTTTGGAGTATGCTGGGGGACGGTGGAATAAACAACCGGCAACTTATCAACTTGTAGCTTCGGCATCCTTTAGCTTCGATTATAAAATCACTCCAAGAAATAAAAATGGTGGAGAGCAGCTCTACAGCAAATACTGTGACGTGATTGTTAAAAATTATAATAGAAAACAGAAATCTGAACGCCTTGAAAATAAATATCAACCAAAAAGAATATAAAGATATCTAAACAGTACCTGGTCAGGACTATGTTAAAATTTTCTGCCCTCCTAGAGACTCCAAGTACACAACAAAACGTATTTAGGGGCTAAAAAAGTGGATTTTGCACGATATGTCCCATTTAAAAGCAGGGGTTAGTATTCAGTTGCTTACTATTTGAGGCCTGGCATGGTGAAGGAGCCAATACATGTATTGCACACGTGTGTTGGTGGGCTAGCGCTACGTTCTCCGTGAAATCCACAAACATAAGGATGTTTACAGTTAGCCTAGCCGTGGTAGGCAACTAATGTAAGATGCAAAAAAAAAATCTGGAGTGAGAAATAATTCACAGATTTCTGATGGCTGCATCTCTACACATTTCTTTACATCGGTTAGCTGTTGGTGATGCAACAGAAACACAGCCCAGCAGAAATGGTGTAGTGACTTTACCCAAGCAGCGCTTTGTATCAGCACCACTGTAACATGCAGTGGCTACAGTGTGCAGTTTTCTTCTGCTTACTAACCTTTAGCTCATGCCTGCCCTAAAACACGCACTGATCCAGTTGGACCAGTCAGGTCCTGGCTGGCCTCTGTGGGCCAAAGCCTGTTAACTCCGATTGAGACAGTAGAGATTGGTTCCTGTTGGCGGCTGAACCCAAGAGTGGACAAATAGAGCAGCGCCCCTTCTGGGACCACCGGTATACTTCCTCCTGAAATTCACTGTTAGGGTTAGTTTGGGATTCATTGTATGAAAGTTTGCCTTTACTTTTACCGTCTGCAAATACACCCAGGCATGTTCTTATTCTCCTTTGAAGTCTATTTTTCTGCTTTTTTTTTAAAGTCATGGGGTATTATAGGTTAAGCTTTGTTTGAGGGCAATTTAGATGCGATGTGTGTAGGTGCACTATGGCAATGCTGATGGAAAAACACTTATTGTACTCCTTAAATATGGGTAAAAATTCATTTTTTTAGCCATGCCATGAGCGGGATCTGTCATAAACTGCTGTGTCGTGTTCTGCGTTAAACCGCGAGGCTAATATTTGTTAAGTTAAGCAGGAGTCGAGCGGTTTCCCATTTGTTCCCATCATGCCTTGTTATTATCAGCGTGTTTAAAGTGGATGACTCGCTGTGCCTTCTCATTTGAACTTGTGGATCAGAATGAAAACCCGTCCCAGTCCTGCATCACATGGCCTGAACCTCCATTTCTCAATAATTTATCCAGACAACTAGAATGGTTGTTCTATGAATATGCACTAAAGTTCCTTTCCGGTGCTCTTTCTCTTTTGTGCGTTTCTGTGTATTCCAGAGAGTGCCTGCATGTGAACAAATATACAGCTGTGTCTATGCAGCTCCGTTCCGCCTGAAACAAAGGAGGTGTCGGGGCGAATTAGCCCCCCCCCACGACTGAACGCCAAGAGAGCTTAGGGATGCACCACAGGTTCTGCTGAGTCGCACATGAGCCGCGGTGTCTGCCTCCTCGTCTCCGCTCCCACCCTCCACTCCTGAGTTGCTCTAACAAGGTTGTTGGAAGAGGATAAGGCGTGTTAAATGAATAATTTACACAGAAGAGCGCTCCTTATTTATTTAATACAGCTGAATGTGACTGAGTGGGCAGCATGGGTCCCCAACTGCAGAGACACTGTTGGCTAAACGAGCTCTCACTCAGCTTAATGGAGGGCCAAAGCGACAAGCATTTAGAGCGAGTAAGGGGCGGCGTTGGAGCGTTTGGCCCGTGCGTCTCTGAGTGCTCGCACTCTCAAAACGGGCCATGCAGGGCTGAGCTAGTGTGTGAACCACCTCGCCTCCTGAAATGTACAGCATAGCGCGATGCCTATATACATCAGCGACTACCAGTAAATCGCTGTTGTCACAGTCTTTTTGTTGCTAGTAGGGGGTGTAACGCAGTTAGCATGACAGTCATGGAAAAAGGAGGGTTCACCTTTAAATACCACGGCGTTGCCTATTTACAGGTGCTGCTCATATAATTAGAATATCATCAATGAGTAGATTTTGTTTTCCTTAATTCTATGTAAACAGTGAAATGTGTATATTATATTAATTCATTACACACAGACTGATTTATTTCAAGTGTTTGTTTCTTTTCATTTTGATGATTATAACTGGCAACTAATGAAAACCCCAAATGCAGTATGTCAGAAAATTAGATTACTTGAGACCAATTTCATTTATGAAACATTGCGTAGGGTCTATACTAAAAGTTTGCGTACGTCCAACGGCCGAAAATAAACAATCCTGTTTTATAAAACCATGCGCACGCACACCAGCGCGCAATGAATCAGAGCTGCATCTGAATGTTCGCGTCCCGGGTTCCTCCTCATGTTCTGGCCTCTACACTCCCACATTCAACCAGAAATGGTCAATGCTAATCACCTCGAGAAGGTTGATGTCTATTTAAATGCGTTTGCTTATCGTTATTTCATGGTTACCAATGGCAACCATGGATAATAGAGCGGAGAAACCGGGGAAGAAATTCCAGAAAAGCCTTTATAAAATGTGTACATCAGAGGTAAAAGCACACATGTCGTCCACATTAAAGGAACTTGTTAAAAAGTGAATCTTATTGCTGTGTCATCTTATTGATGACACCCTCACGAAACTCTGGACTGAGCGTCCGGATCGTCATGCTGAAGAGGAGGCCAGTCTGTCGTCACAGTATTTAAATGTTTACAGCAATGTGCGATCAGCTCACGCCTTCTAAAAGCAATGTAGCAAAAAAAAACCTAGAATAACATAGATACTTATATGTGGTGGCCCGAATCAGTGGAAAGGCCAGAAATAAAACCAAAAACATGAAAAACAAGAGCTAACGGTGCCAGTTAGCTTGCCTGTCACTGTGGCCTGCTTTAGCCAAGATACATCAAAAGCTGTACTTTTACCACTGGGGTTTTATCTGTTGGTTCCTACATTTGTTTCCCCAAACTATTTCACTTTAAAGCTGATCATTTATGCAAACAGTTGTTTATATCTAATGTTGTTGCTCGTGTGTTTTTATGTGTCAACAGGGGGAGTGTGGTGAGTGGGGGACAGGACCACTACCAGGGCACCAGCCAGGACGACGAGGGCTGGGGGAGCAGCTGAGGAAAGAGGAGTCTTTCAACTGGTAAATGCTTTGCTTAATATGGTTGGAGCTGTTAAAGACCAAGTTACTTATACTGGATATGTTGTCCTAAAGATTGGCCAAAGAGCTAGCCTCGTGAGACCATCCTGATCTCGCGAGCTTTCAAGGTTTCACTCGCAGATCAGTCTGGCTACTTTCCGTTAAAGAAAATTTGGAGCCGTTCACCAAACGAACGTCCAATCAGTGTTGGCTTTGAGGCGGGTTGAGGTGTGACGCAACGGGAAGCGCAACAGTTCAGTCTAAAGAACATGGCGGCTTCAGCCGATGAAACTAGCGTTAGCGTGGCTATCGAGCAAGTTTTATCGGAATTACAGAGTATTTCTCTGCTGAGCTAACGAGCCTTTACCTGCTGCAGCAAGAGTAGCTTGGCTTGTGGTTGTGTTGACGAGTACGTCATATGCTTCATTGATCTGATTGGTTTATTTGGCCCGTCTATCACCAACATAGGCCAATCAGCTAGCCAGTATTTTCGCCCCTTCCCAAAATTACTTCAACGGAAGGTTTCCAGATGGATATGCGGAGCAAATCTATCTGGCGGAGTCAGGCAACCAAAGAGCATGAAGTGTAAATCTTATAATCTGAAGGTAACACTGTGTAAAATACTGTGTAAAATTCAGTCATACATAAAGCAAAGGGTTTCTTTTTGTAGTTTATCTTTGCACTTTCAAGTAGAAACACTGAAAAAAAAGGAAAATTCAGATTTTCAACAAATCGGTGTGCTTTTTCTTCTTACAACCAACAGAAAAAGAAAGGAGAACCTTAAAGTTCTTGAACAAAATCCTTGCCGTTCCTCCTGTGGACAGAGGCACCCCCTCTCAGCAGGAGCGATCCTTCGCCACGGTTTCTGTGTGTTCCCCAAGAGAATAAAGTCCCACAGCTCACATTGACCTCATTATAAAAATAGCTCATCCATCTAGCAATCCCAGTTTCCTTTTTCTCCCCAGCCTTGGAAATCAACTGATCCTACCTACCTCCTGCTCTCGTCTCTCTATCAGTGTTTTTATGGGACTTAACATGAGATTAAGGCTTATGCAAGTGCTTGTAATAGTAACATTTCTCCTAACCCTGCCCTGCCCAAGCTGGCCCTAATCTGTGATGCCTTTTAATCATAAAAACCTCTGTGCTCCGCTTCAGATCGCGTGTATGATCTGTTCCCATCGTCTCTTGGTGTTGATACGAGCTGTATTCTTTTTCCTTTTAGTAAATAGAAACTGCCTGCCTCTTTTACTGCAAGCAGTGCCTTTTGTGTTTAACGTAACAGCTTCAGTGCGCATTGCTGAACATGGCTGACTATGAACCTGCCAGATTGTATTTGCTGTTGTTTCAATGACATACCAAAGACGTAAGCATGGATGCTTTATTATTAAAAAAGCAAAGACAGAGAAAACCTTATTGTGATGCTTTTAGTTGGCCAGAAAATTGTTAATGCTCTTTTGTTTCACAAAGTCCTATTTTACATTGAAAGTTAACAACATTGTTACCGTTTGGACCCATTTAGTCAAACTTTGCACAGGTAGCCGCAGGGCAAAACCGGCCAAGCATCTTAAGTTGGACCCAGAGTAATTAGAGTGCAAATTATTGCTAATAAATTGGTACATTTAAAGTAACTTTGGGATTTGTTTTTCTGTTGGAAGAATACATGATGGCTTTAGGCTTTAGTCTTATATGTTTCATTTAAAAACCTAAAACAAATTTCCTTCTGTGGGAGGATCAAGTCAAAGCTCGTGTGGTTTTATAAGATTTGGTCTGCAAAGTGTCAGTTGTGTATGTAAGATTTTCAAAAGCCTATCTATCAGATTTAATAAAACAGAAGCACCGTTTTTCTGCTGGAAATGTGTCAGGATCAGTGTTGTCTTTCAAAAATACCTTTTTAATGCACATCGATGATCAGCCATGCCAACACAGTTCACCTTTCTAAAACCAATCTCCATAAGAACTTCAGGGTATGTGTTCAAAAAAAGATTAGTGTACTGATGGGCAACTTATTTGATCAGTCGTAATCACGTTATGAATGTTTGCAGCATCACAAAGCTGCTTTTATGGAGTAGGTAAAAGTGATGCATTCATGGTCTGCATGTAAATAACAGTTTCAGAGAACAGAGACCATTAAAACGCACATTTTGAGATGAAATTATTATTCTGTTTGTGGAAATATGCACAAAAACAGGTTTTCTTTTAAGCACAGACTAAGACGAGCTTGAAATCCACAACATATAAACTGGTCGAACCTGGTTTGTGTAATTTTGTGAAACATACTTTGTGCTTTGTAAAAATGAAAAGAAACGAGGGACTCTTGGCTCTAAAATATTGTCCAAACCTTTTTGGTGAACCTAATATCATGCATTGCCCTGGTATCAGTGGAGTGTTTTGTTAACACGTCTACCGACCTTGGCTCCATGGGCAGCGCTGACAGCGTGATCACGTCTTCCCCGGTCACACGCATCTGTCGGACCCGTAACAAAGGACTAAACGTGTGTATCCACAACTGGCCAAACGGGTTCAAAAGCTGAAAACCGTGAAATGCGCACCGCCCGCTTCAGGACGTCTTTTGATGAGTTGTAATAGTTGATGCTACCTGGATGTTGAAGCCATTAGAAGGTTGAGGCGAGACCAGAACCACCGCGGTCTGGCCTTCACCGCCACGCTGACTCGTGTGCGCCTGTGTGGCGTTGTCCCTTGGGGAGCGTTCCCCTCACCTCCACCTCCTCCATCTCTTCTCTTCTCCTCCCCACCTTCGCTGTTTATCTGTCTTAGGGCCCGCAAGTCCCTGAACCTGCTCTAATTAGCATCCCACACAACGCTGTTTATTTACCCAGGTACCTTCAGACGTGGAGGGAGGTGAGAATGAAAGAGTTGAGGGAGAGGGAGAAGGCTGGGAAGGAGAGAGGGCTGGGAACAGAAAGAGAGGGAGAGATGATGCAGACAATCAAAGAGCTGTGAGACTCCCTCATTCCGGATGAAGGGTGTAATGATGGTTAGGAAGACATGATGCACGGAGTCGAGAGAGTGAGAGACAGAGAAGTTTCCCGCCTCTCCATGCCTCCCCTCTGCCTTTTTCCAGCGTTTCATCTGAGATGCAGAGTGCCTAAATTTAGCAAGTTGGCAGCTTCCTTCCTCCCGTCCTCCCTTCCTTCCGGGGCTTCCATTAACGTTCTCCCATTACATCCAGAGATCTTTAAGGTGGGACGGGGGGTGCAGGTGTTTTCTTAGCCTCCCAGTCGGAGTAGGAGCCAGACCCACCTCCGTCTTTTGGAGAGAAAATTGCAGCAATGTTATTTTAAATTAAAAAAAAGAAAAAGGCAAACAGGAAAAAGAAAAAATCCATTGAGCTTATTGTCACAAACTGAAGGCTGCTTCAGGATTTTCTGCTACAGATCAGAAGCGGTCAAGTTATCCGGCTCCTAAAGCGGCAAAGTGGCCCCAGACCATGGTGTGGTGTTCTGGAGATCTGCTTCCTGTAGTCCAGCCGGGCTTTAATCCTGCTCAGCTTTCCAGGTCTGGAGCTAGAGTTACATTGGGCCAGGTGTGCTTAGATAGCTTTTTCCCCATATATATATATTTCTGAGAAATACGTATAGAGTAGAGTTCGTTTGATCTGCAAAACATTTAAGGCTTTACTGAGTAAACCACTTCTCAGCTCTGTGCATCAAGCCCTGCAGCCTTTTTATTCTCCAGATCTAAGCTGTGACATTGAGATTGGCCTAAATACCGTCTGATTATAGGAATATAGAGGCTGCATTTGAAGACTTATAGACCCGTCTCTTTCCATGGTGTCAGCCATGTAGTTGTGCTTTTGCCCTTACCTACTGTCGTCTATTGGAGGGCTTAAACAATTTCCCAGTAAACTGGGACATTCCCTTTAGAACCAGCACATCATCGCTGATCCTCTGTACATGAAAAGACACGTTATTAATATTTCTATATGTCATGTCACCACACTGAGTTTTTCATGTCTCTTGTTGGAATCTGATCTTGGGCGTTAAACTAGGCGGTTAACAGAGCAGGCCTGCTTCTGTGATCCGTTCCTTTTCTAAATCCTTGTTTCCTGTTTTGTCTGACTGCTGACCCTTTTTTAGCTTTACATATTATCTCCTTCCGCTCTTAAGACAACATCCCATCCAGCCTCAAACCAGTAGGTTTGTTTTTTTGCTCCTTTTCCGCCTGTGTGTTCTCAGAAAGGCCCGCCGTCGTGTCCCGCGTCTTTCCTGTAATTGACAGCCTTCCATCAGGGAGTCTGCAGACGTCTGCTCGTCAGCGCTGCCTGCTGCAGCGTGGCGTTTTCTCGTTCGTAGCTGCTATCGCTCTGTTCTTGCTCCACATTTGCTTTTGTTAATGTAATAAAAGTAAAAAAGAAACCTTGATGCGACAGATCTTGCCGTCCGTCGCCATGTCCGCTTCCTGACGTCTGCTCAGTCTAACTTCTTGGAACATCCTCTCCCTTTCCCCTTTTTTTTCTTTTCTATTTTTGCTGCGGCTCTTTAGTGCTGTTTGACCTATTCAGGAGAGTCCAAATGTCACAGTAAAGGGAAAGGTCAGCTAAAGGTTTAGCACTGAGCTTAGTCTGAATGGCTAATACAGTCCTGGCTGCCTGAGGGCGTGGTCCTGTGTGTGTGTGTGTGGGGGGGGGGGATCTAGTTGACACTTGAGACCTTGAAAACACACCTCTCCATGCTGACACGCATTTCAAACGCACTGCTGTCACGTCCGCTCTAGCTCAGCGCCACTCCGCTCTGAGCCAGCAGACTCGTCATGTGGACGCACGCGACTCGCCACGCATTTCCTCGGATGATTGGGAGCGTTACAGCTTCCCGGGAGTGACACACGGACAGCGGGTCAGAGGTCAGCGCTTCTCAGAGGGTCTGCAGCACCGTGCCTGCAAACGCCAGGGTCCGCCTTGGCCTCAACGCTGCCGCATATCGGTTGCCTCCGTTTTTAGAGAGCGCTTTCGTGAGTTCTCTGTCCTGCCTGACGACACCATTCTCGAGAAAACAAAGTTTCCCCCGTTTCTGAGTCGGATAGTCAGTGCAAGCAGAAACGGGCAAAAATCGCATTTTTGTGTTTGAATATGAAGAATGGCAGGTCACCTGTGGGATCTGTGCATCGATCAGTCAGTCTCCACATACAGAGGAGAGCAGCTGGATCCTAATTAGAATGGATTTCTGCGCTGCATTGATTTGCTCAGGTGACAGTAGATGACATACGGTGGTGTGTGTGTGTGTGTGTGTGTGTGTGTGTGTGTATCTGGTTGTTGTTATGTCCTAAGGAGGTTTACTGGTATAATCACCCACCATGTCGAGACCTTCTGGTGACCAAAGCTCGGTCCTAATGGATGAGATGTTGGTTTTGGGTTGGGCTCGGGCATAGAAGTGTGAACGGACCCGACCAGAGTCTGAATGAGGATAGAAATGCAAACTTAAGTCGTGTCTGTCCATGTGCTCACTCCGCTGCCTCCAAATACCATATGGTGCTCTAATGTCCTTCCTGAAACACCTTTCACTGCTTGTTGTGCAGTGAAATGGGAAAATGGAGCAGCTGTGTGTGTGTGTGTGTGTGTGTGTGTGTGTGTGTGTGTGTGTGTGTGTGTGTGTGTGTGTGTGTGTGTGTGTGTGTGTGTGTGTGTGTGTGTGTGTGTGTGTGTGTGTGTTAACCCATTCTGGGGGCCCAGGGATGAAACAAGGACCTCTGCAAAACACTGATTTCATTTTCCTCATGACCGCTCTTAGCTCCACACCCTGCTCAGCTACATGAATGACAGACAAATGTCCACACACACACACACACACACACACACACACACACACATGCACTGCATGCTGAAGAGCAGCGATGAGCTGTTAGCATGCCTGAGCTCAGGTTAAAAAGGGAAAATAGAAGAGCGTAGTCTGTTTCAATGTTTTGATTTGTCTTCAATGTGTTCCTATAAGAGGAAGGCTTAAAAACCAAGACTTTTCTTCATCTTCTCCTTACCGCTCTATAGTTTCCTAATGCGACATACGGCTTCTATATGTGCTTGTTTGAGGGAAGAGACGGAAGGTGGTAAAAGATGGCCGCTGGACATGGCTCCTCACAGCTGGCTGGTCCCGGCCCCCCATGATCTCCCCTCTTATCTAGCCCAGATCCTGGCCTTTCATCTGGGCTAAAACCTGGGGGAGCTTGGCTGCTGCTGGGCTTTTCAGCTCCTTCTCCTGCACACACACACTAACACGCTTCATTCCAGACCCCCGCCATCCCCCGGCTCTATCTGGGAGTCCCAGATGAGCTTTGCTCTCACCTACATGGAAGATAACAAACCCTACTCGACTCTGCTCTCTGCTTGGTTTTTCTCAGCACGCTTCTGATCAGCCTTTTAAAATCCGCAGCACAAAGGAAGAAAAGCTTCTTGTTTCCCACTGTTTGTATCTGAACTTAGAATGGATCTAAGTTCAGATGAACTCTCTTCATTGTCTTGTATCGGGGTCCTGTCATGATAAAGGGGGGCGGGGGGGTATTATTGAGTTGCAGCCTGCTAACAGCGGAGAGCAAACGCGTGATGGACCCAAACGCACTCCTCTGCATGTTGTGAGATTTCACCCTGACTAAATGACATTACTGAACAACAATTGGGCCGTTGTTTTTGCGGCTCGGCCCGTTAGGCTCGGCTTGACCAGCGCTTCATGTGACCCGGGTCCAGGCTGAAATTGGTGTTTTCGTCTGCTGAACTGTTTACAACATGCCATTGTGTTGTGCTCCAGGTGGATCCCCGGTCTGGCCTCCTCCTCAACCCTGACCCGCTCCCAGCCTAAACAACAGATCCTCACCTCTCACCCTGCTGCCTGTACCTGATAATACGTCTCAGTGGATCCACCCCCACTCTCTCCTCCCTCCTTCTGTGGCTCATATTTTCTTCAGAAACCAGGTCTTTGCCTCTCCCCGGCTCTGACCTCTGACCTCAGGCATATCAGAGCAGTTGGCGTTTCAAATCGAGCAGCAGATTGAGTAGCATCTGCGACCTCTCTGGTAATACCATGTTGTTATTTTTCTAAGTTGAGGCCTCTCAGATCTTGATTTTAAGCGCTACAGGTTTGCTTTTGGCACGTTCATACCAGTGAAGCAGAGCCTTTTCAAAAGGGGGAACTTGTCCAAAGTGTTTGCTTTGAAACACTGGAATGAATCTGGTGTCCTGTTCTGTGGGACACGGTGTGTTGGTAACTGGGGGTAAATTGAATTGACTGGACGCGATCTGGTGAGCACACGGACGTGTCTCTGTTGATCTTAGAGGTCAAACTGTGTTGAGGAATTTGTGTTGGCCAGGGTTGCAGGACATCTCCAAAGCCCAGAGCTGTAAACAGAGCGCGGTCAGTTGATTTACCTTTGTGGTCTGGAAGCGAAGAAGAGAACCAGCCGCCCAGCCTGGGCAGAAAAAGTTCAAGTTGTGACTGAGTAGCCTCTCTGCTACTCATCTCTCTTTCTGTGTCTTTGTTGAAGTTGATCATTTGGCTGCTAAAGTTACATCAGCAAATGAGAGCCAGCACTTGTGTGTTAATCCTCCTTTCTTCTGTCTCTCCTTTGGTTAACCGCATGATGGAGAAAGTTATTAAAATGGTCATTAGGCTAATGGAAGCACATAAGAGTAAGAGGAGCAGCCCACATTATCAGTCAGTCTAAACAGAGTGGGCATGATGATGGCGTGGGGCTCACACTGCCTAGTTTGAAACCGTGATGCTGCTCGCTGATTGATCCCTTCAGGGAAGTGGACAACCAGATGGAGCCTGAGGCGGTGCAGCCACTTTGTGAGATGCTCCTCAAAGAAAGCAAAGCCGGTTCCAGGAACCGCTTGTTTATGCTGGGCTTTAGATGTCTTCTCGCCATTCAGGCAGGACTGGTGGAAAAACTGACCAGATATTGGACGCTCTGTTCAGAAGAGTCAAGACATCCTATAAAACTATCTGAGGCCGAAGACCAGCGGTCTGCTCTACCTCAGCGCACACTGGCAAAGGTTCTTACTGTCAGGAATGCAGGACTGCTCTCTGGAAGCGTGTTCCCCTTTAGAACCGCCTAGCAGGGCAACGACAGCGTCTTGATCGTCAACGTATGATGAGTCAAGCCTGCGTATCGGCTCAATGGTGGGATGTAGTGATGGTTTCCGGTTTGTGCGAGTCAGCAGCTGGGTGACCATCCCCACACTGAGGTCATGCGTCATCGTTATTAAAAAATAATGCTTTATGACAGATGTTTGACAAACACGCGCCCCCTTTGATTCTGCAATGACCGCTTTGTTGATGAAAGCTCACTTCTCCACGGGGGCGTGGCCTCCTCAGCTGGGGACCTGTAAGCCCCCAGAGGGGCTCATCTTTTCAGCCTGCTCACAAAACAACTTTTTGTCTCTACAGCCGTGACTCTGGCTGGGCCTGAGGCTCCAGCTGACCATTTCCATCCCTTTATCAGCATAGTGTACCTATCATCTGATGGCACACGTTTCTGACTCCTTGTCGGATTTATGCGTAGAAGAATAGCCAGTTCTGGTGGTCCAAAGTAGTGGCCGGAGGGTACACTTAGCGACCTATATGCCATGTGTATTAAGAACAACCTGACTAGTCCGATGTGAACGCTTCTGTCACTGAAACACGACCACACACCAGCGACACCACTGAGCGTCCCTCTGCGAAGGGCAACATGCATATGAACGCTAAACGGTCCTATTCATCTACGAAGATCATTAAGATGGTTTAAATATTAGATCATTGCAGGTAAGAAAGGTTGGAGTCATACCCCCAAAGCTGCACCATCCCTGCTTTGCTCCGAGGAATGAGAGATTTATTGAAGCTGAACTTTCTTCCCAGAGCCAAAAGTGACTAAAGGCTTACGATCCTCCTGAGTACTTCTCCAGCTGTACACACACACACCTTGTTATTCCATTCCTTAATATCCAACAGTTCAAATTAACATTGCAGTGTTGTTTAACAAGTATGGCCTTTGCCCATCATCCTTCTTTCTATACTTACATAAAACGCCCAGAGAAACACACATCCTGTGGTTTTTATTCCACTCCGTGTTCAGCCAAAGTCACAGTCAAACTGGAATTAACTGTCCGCACAGAGGAGGAATATCTCCAGTTTTATGCAGTCGTAATGCGGTAGGGTACTGTATAAATAATCTGCCAGCGCAGAAATACTTCCAGCTGTTAAACAATATGCTTGAGCAGTTTTTCTTTTCTTCTCGTCCTTTTTGAGTGAAAGGAATCCCTTTTATTTATTGAGAAATGATTACTTGAATGTTTGCCTTCAGTAACACCTCCAGATTGTTGCGCTTTCTGCTGATTATTGTTTCAGAGTGCAGTTTGAACTTTGGCTGGACCAGATGCCGCGACTGAATGTTGGCTCGCAGTGTGAAATTCAAACCTCTGCCTTCTCTGACAATTAGGCCCCTTTTTGAAGTTTGCGTCTGTAATCTTCTGCTCCTTTTGATATAACGACGCCGTGTTGATACAATCGTCGGGCATTTCGCTCTTGTTTTTCTAGTCATACCTGTGGCTTTTGATTGATGGACGGAAACTCCATGGCCGATTGGGATAATAAAGACTTGTGTAAAACCTCACTTTGAGGTCGCTGTATCCCCGCCGAGCTCAGCCGTATTCTGCATGGTTGCTGTCAGAAAGGCAGAACGGCGTGGAAAAGCCTCGCCCCCCTACTGAGAAACCATGAAATGTTAGCGGTGAACAAGGTGAGATAGAGTAAATCCAAGGGATTGTGTTTTTTTTTTTTTTTTTTTTTTACAGGAACATCCTCATTGCCTTTGGCCAGGTTGCAGTGATGGTCAGTGGAGGGGGCGACAAAGAGGGAAGCCCCTCTTCACCTCGTAAAGATCTTGCCCTTGGGCAGCTTTCACGCTTCACCGGCTGATTGTTGCAGGAAGTGGGGGGGGTTAAAAGAAGCCCACTGCAGCTCCTCAGCATGTAATGTGGCAGCATGCTGAGTACGTATCAAAGGGGGCAGTCTGTCCTTAGCCTGGGGCAGAGAGATGTGCTGTGTGGGACCAGAGACCCATGGATAACAGGGCAGCTTGTCACACTCCTGAAAATCTGTGGCTGTTTTTGATGAGGCATTTTATGCCTCTGTCCTGCTTGGCTCGCGGAGTAACCAGACAATGTAGAACACAGTAATTGTAAACAAACTGCGTTAAATTCATTTTTACACAACCACAGCTACTGTACAGCAATCCATTATTAAGAGATTTCAGCCTACAAACACACATGGTGCATCGTCGTACGAGGTAATGGCACTGGCTGCTTTCTGGACAGTTTCTGATGTGCTATTTTTAGTTTTTTTTTTTTTTTAAAGCTTTGACTTCCTGGTACCAATCTTATCTAATTCAGATTTCCCTTTTAAGACTTTTGGTATAAGAGGAAACGGTTAAGTCCAAAAGTATCCATAACCCTGGTAGATTTAGGTTTAAACAGATTTAATTGTGCAATACATGTTTCTTAGGGCTGAAAGTAAAATTAAGGTTTTGGAGTGGCCCCAACTTGGATCTGATAGTCGGTGCAGGAAAATAACAATTAGGTTGATGGTGAGCAGGGCTTCCGACCTCAGACCTGGAGCTCAGTACTGAAGAAAAAATGTCCAAAACCAGTGGAAACATTCAAAAAGCTGCTCAGCAACTCTAGGGATTGATTGCTGGATAGTGCATAAAGGATTTTCAGCTAAGTATTTGAAAGGACGTAAATCGTTTTCAGCCTGCCATATTTTAATAAAATGTAAATAAAAACCACTGTGTTTTTTTTTTCTTCAAACTTGTTTCTCCTTTAACAGTTTTATCTTTTGAGAGATGCCTATCTCCTTTCTTATCAGACACGTTCTTGGTTGCATGAAAATCGTTTTAATCTAAATACACTAAAACCAAATGCATTTGGTCTAACTGCATCAGAACAGAAGGTTTCATGACGGAGTCAAACAAAGCCCCTGTGGTCTAACATGTTCAGCCTTTCTCAAATCTGCTAAACGTCTGAATGAGCCCCAGGCTTGTCTCAATGGGCCTTCTTACGTCCGTGTGCTTTCTCTGACTTCATATTATAGGACAGCATGTCTCTAAGGTTTGAGTCTTCCCTCAGTGGCAGCCTCCACCCTGAGGAGACTAATCAGAACCACATCAGCTTTTTGAGTCTCCGACACTGGCTGCACCGACCCAGCTGAGAAGTGGCTTATTCGCTGGCTGATATCTCGGTGCATCTCTGTTTGCTGTTAATGCTGATCTGAAAAGATTACGTTACGGCTTTTAAGCGTGAGTCATGAGTTTGACATTGCCGCTAATGTAAAATGGTTTTCTCTTTTTGCTTGTCTTTCAGTTGGTTGCAAGTGACCCGGCCATCAGATGAAGAGCCTTCAGTTCCGGAGCATCGCTCCCAAGGCCCCAGCCGTGGTGCCTTCACCCTCCCCTCTGGCCCCGTCCTGCCAGCCACTGTCTGCTCTACCTGAGGCCACTGCTGCCTCCAGCCCCAAATCCATCCTCGTGCCCGCGCAAAACTATGCACTGATGCAAATCGCCGGCCAAGATGGCACCTTCTCCCTGGTCGCACTCCCCCCCTCTGTCTCCTCTCAGACGCCACAGCAACAAACCCAGTCGGTCCAGAAAAACCTCAAGTTACCCATCCCCAGGTATCAGTCGGCCAGAAGCAAGAGGACCTCAGAAAAGGTCAAATCACCAGTTGCTGCCAACACAAAAGCAGTGGCCAACGTCCCTGTCCTGGCTCAGACCAAGTTGGCGGGGAGCGGAACATCTGCAGTGCCAAAGCTACAGCTAGAAGAGACAAATCCCACCAAGGACACCACAAAAGAGCCTTCAGAGAAGGTATTTGTGATCGACTCGGCCTCCTCCGACATCTCTGTCACCGCCCTGTTACCGGAGAGCGCTCTCCTCTGTCCCGCTTCCAACCTGGAGCGGACAGTGGATGGCAATGAGCAACCTGCTTCAGCTAGCCTTATCCAGAACCTCCAGTACCCGTCCGCAGCTGCCTCCAGCTCCACAGGCAGCCCCCCCGATGAAGCTACGACCGCAGTGGGGCTGTGCCAGCCTAAAGCAGCTGCAGCCCAGCCTCAGAGCAGCATCACTGTCCTGTCCCCGGCCATCTTCAGTAAGGCCGTCCAGATTATCCCTTCGCCACCGAAGGGGAAACTTCCCATTCTGCCCTATTCCAAAATGAAGAGCTCCCTGATCCCGGCTACCAAGCTCAGCAGTTTGTCCCCAGAGAGAAAAGGCTTCCGTGGACCGGCAGGAGTCTCCACTGCTGCAGACGCCGCGTCCCAGAATGTGGAGAACACTGAAGCACTGACGCAAAGCCCGGTGCCCAGCTCCATTCAGCAGGCCCAGAGCAAGCCCTCGCCCGTCCCCGTTCTCCTCCAGAAACCACCCGGCAAGAAGAGGGGAAGGAAGAGAAAGACCATGGAAGACATCTTGGCTTTTGAAGCCAGAAAGAAGAGGTCGCTCTCATTCTTCCGTCGAAGGGTCCCGGAAAAGCCTCCAGCGGTAATTCCAGGCTTCAGACAAAAGGAAGTGGACATCTCCAAGAAGTACCGAAGCATCCGACCCAAGCCTATGTTGGTTATGGAGACGGTCCCTCAGCTGGTGAGTCTGCCTGCGGTGACCGCAGACGGCCAAGAACAGGAGCTTTTACTCGGTCGCCAACTCTCCACTGCTGCCCCAACCAAGGCTCTGGACTGTTCTCCCCAACCCGCTCCAGTAACCCTTCACCTGAGAGCCGGCTCCAGCCCAAAAGTGTTCATCGGAAGCCGCCCGCTCCACCGCTGCTCCATCTGCAGCCGCTGCTTCCAGTTCAAGCACCACCTCCAGAACCACATGAACACGCACACAAACAGCCGGCCCTACATCTGCCCCCTGTGCCGCAAAGCGTACGCTCACAGAGGCAGCCTGAGCACCCACATGAAGCTCCACCACTCAGAGGTGCGGCCACGCCGCTCCCTGTGCTGCGAGTTCTGCGAGAAGGTCTTTGGCTACGTGGGCGTGTACTTCCGTCATCTGAGGGAGGTCCACAAGGTGGTGCTGACCGTGGAGCCGTCGGTCAGTCGCCATGAGGACGACGTGTCCTTGGAGGGGTAAGGTCACTGCTAGCTGTTGACCGTGTGCAAAGCCTCCTGACCGCGGGGTCTAATGCAGGGACGTCAACGACCGGATACATGAACCGACTAAGCAGTCTTGTCTGCTTTCTCCACAGGAGCATCTCGCCGGAGCCGTCAGACGAGCTGGACCGGGAGGACCCTGTGGAGCTGCAGATCAAGTGCGGCCGCTGCCAGGCCACCACTCCCACCTTCGCCGACATGAAGATGCATTTGTTGTACGTGCACGGGGAGGAGGTCCACAGCGGCGCTCCGGACGGCAAAGCCCAACGCGTTGGCCGCGAGGTGGAGAACGAGCTGGTAAAGCACGCCGCCCACTACTGGCACCAGCTCAACGAGAAGCGCAACCTGGTCAAGTGCGGCAGCTGCGACGAGGAGTTCTTCTCCTTCTCCAAACTCAAGAAGCACATCATGTCCCACCACGGGGCCAGGGACAGGGAGGGCGAGAGAGCAAGGTCGTCGTCTCCTGAAAACGCCGGGGACTTGGGGGTTCTGGCGGCAGGGGCGGCCTTTAACTGTGTGCTTTGCAGCAAGGTGCTGGACAGTAAGGAGCTGGTTCTGGATCACTGGAGGAGTCACCATCACTGTGAGCAGCCTGTGCTGCTGTGGGATGCCCTGAGCTCCTACTCAGGACACGAGGAGGGGGAGGTGGACGGAGATTTAGACACTCCTTCCCCGAGCCCGCATTGAGCAGAAGACAGGGCGAGGCCTTTACTGTAGCTCCTCCTCGTACTCACCAAGTCCTCACGGCCTACAGCACAGGGATGGAGAGTCTCTCTTAGGCCTTTTAACGGTAGTTTCATCTTTCACAGGCCCAGACCTGGCGTGAGATGAGAGCAACGAGTCGGGTCAGAGGTGAAGCTCCACGTTACAAGTCGTAAGATCTTCTCCAAGTTAGAAGTTTCACTTTTAGAATCAGCTTCATTTATTTTTTTTCTTTCTGATTGCACTGTTCTGTTTTAGGAGTTTGGAGGTTATTTAAGATGCTGTTAAAATAATTTTTTTTCTACTTTTTAATTTAATTGTTTTTGTGGGTAATATTTAACCTAACTGACACAACTGTTACCTGATCAGGGGTCTTTTCGCCCTTTAACCCGTCTAACCATGCAGATGACTTGTTTGCTTTTGTTCCGGAGTGTCACGCTTTCATCCAGAAAGTGAATCCGTTTTAGCTTTGAAGCGGTTTCACCCAGCATCCAGTCGGTGGGGATGTAAAAATCACCGGATGCATCAGTGGTCCTTGGCAAATGTTGAAGGACTAGCTTTGGTTAGCATTCTGACCCATCCTCAAGCCGCGTCGTATTTTTTTAATAAATGATGTCATTTTGAAAAGCTTTGAGCACAAGCACCATGGTGTGGTAAAGGGTCTGCATGGTTAGATGCCACTCGGGGAAGGTGAGAGGGTAAAATCACCTGGCAGGAGGATATCGTCTACCATCAGGCTGGCTGGCAGTGCTGTCCACTGGCCCAAAGTCATCTGAGATGAAACCAAATCACGGTCGTAACATTACAGTAATTCAGCTCAGCGGACAGGGCCCCATTTCTATAAAGACTCATGAAAGAAGGATTTTGCAACCAGCACCAAGTGACATCCTCGTGGCCTTTTAAAATAAAAAAAAAATGAATAAAAAAAGAAGCGATGTTTATGCGTAATGTGGCCGATCATCAGTATGACTCCCTAAAGGCCCGTCTCAGTCGATTAATGCCTGTGTGTGTATTCTGTGATATGCCAGGGTCTATTCAAAATAGTGATTGTAGAAGTGAGTACTGTTCGCTGATTTAGTAAACACGCAATGGATCGCCTACCTGTTGTCGCCAGCTCATGTATGCACCTGTGGAGTTTCGTGCACCCAGACTGAGTAGAGTTCATAGAAACTGTTGTTGAATCCAGATGAATATGCTATTTTGTACTTTAGATTACTACAGAGAATATTTATGCTCGTGGCTGGTAATAACAGAGCCAGCACTCAGTCATCTGTTCTGTTTGCTTCATCGTATTTTGAAGGGAGGGTTTCTTTCTCTCACAGGGATGGCTCGGGTTTAGACACGTGAGCGATGAAGTGGGCTTCAGGTGTTGTCGGTGATGCTTCCCTCGCCTGTAGGAGGAGGATGGCAGCCAGTTTATAGCACTAGAGCATTATTAGTATGGGGAAAAACATTCTCTTTATTTGTTCTTTACGTTCTAAGCTTGAGCACCAATGTAGAACAAACACCCGTTAAACTTATTTTGGTTTTCCTCCCTATGGAGTAGATTATCTTTTTTTTGTTATTCTGCTATTTATGAATTAGACTAAGCTGATATTAGCCCAGCTGATTAGTTGGCTGTGCTTCTTAGCATGCAGTCAGCTGTTTTAAGCTAGCAAGCTGCACTTTTAAAACGGCACTACAATAATACGGCTGATGGGCGGAGCTCAATTAACCTTCACAGCACAGCAGTGAGAGCTTTAATGAGCAGAAATATTACCAAACATCTATGTTTGTCTTTCCTGTTAGCAATTGGAAAGTTTGGCAGCCGTCGTGCAGCCAGCTGATGAGCAATGCACAGCAGCAGGTAAAAACGACATGAAAGACATTTTAGTAGTTTTGAAACTTGACCCTTTTTAAAGCTTTTTTTTTTTTTTTTTTTTTTTTACCCAAACACTGATAGATTATCCATACCTAAGTGGCGGAAGACTAGCAGCTAGTCAGACCACTCAGCCGCTTTTAGCTATTTTAAATAAATTCTTACCGGTGGGATAGCGTGCTATATTAGCTAATAATAAACGGCTACACTTTGGTGGGGGACCGTTGTTAGGGTTGTGGCCGTTATCCCCGCCAATAAATATCCCTTTTACTACTCAAGGTTGCGTCAGTGGAGCCTATTGGCTGTATAAATCTTCCCCACAGGCAGCGGCTCGTCACTCCACTCCAGTGCAGACAAGAGAGGAGTAAACGTTTGCATATGGTGCCGGGATCTCTTATTTGAGATGCAGTGTTGAGTAAAGAACATTCCTGTTCTTTTCCAGGGCTCTCACTCGGAAATGATCCCGGTGGACAGACGGTCAGCTGATCTGGCAGATTACTACTGCCAGCAGCCTCAGGCAATGCAACTTTACATGGTAGCATGGATATTAGTGGTCTGTAGGGAGGGTGTAGATGTTTCATATCTGCTAATATAGAGCTGTATCCCATAGACATAAACATTGTCAGCTAGCATCTAGGCCGTCTGACATCAGTCTACGACAGATGGGGGGGGGGGGGGGGTTGCCATTGCCGATGACTTCATAGAAGCTCACTTCAGAAAAATCCGAGTTATCCCTTTAATGTCCCGTATCTTGGTTGGGTTGTCGTTAATACATGATTTGTACTGTTACCATATGTCTGTTCATGGTTCATATAAAATATAGTTCACAGGGTCAAGTGAATGTACATGAATGTTAAAAAAAAAAATTACCAAAAGTAAATCTAAATATATGCTATATAGACATTATTCTATGGATAGAATACCTAGATATATATTGAGAGGAAAATATCTATATTTGCAGAGTCACTAGTGAATCAGCTGCTTTGTTCTGTCCACATGGAGGAGTGCAGGTGCAGATAACGTTGCAACTAAAGCCATGCAGAGCGGTCTTTATGCGTCTGACAGGAGACGTGGGCGGAGGCCAAAGCACTGACGGGGGTCGGCTACAGTCAACCACACACTGTGGGATCATCGGTGGATTGTCCTCTTTTCTCAAGCCCTTGACATCAGGCAGGAAGGGACAGAGTTCAGGGTCCGTCTCTTCGCTCCCATGAGGAGCATAACGCCACTGTGGGCACGCGCTTGGAGAGTGAAAATCTCACTGTAGATGATACGTGTTTTACTCACTTTAACATGGTCACCGAGGTAAATAAAAGAAAACAAAGGAAAAAAAGGCTGAAAGTGTTAGTGCTTGTGACTGTTTGTGTACCTGAACAAGCTGGTGTGAGAATAAAGTTGTTTGTTGACGACGTTGTGTTGGAGCATTATTCTTTAAGGCCACAGGAGCCGATCTTCCATGTTGAAGTCTGCAGGAACAGCGGCGGACTGACGAGCTCAGTGATCAGAGGCCCTTCCTAAACCGTTATCCTGACCAGTGAAAACAGGAGGAGCCACCTCTGATCATTGCTTCACACGAGGTAAGTGTCCAGACGTCGGCTGAACATGCTTACGTTGCTCCAGGCGATTCAAAACTAAACGTAGCTCAAGTAAAATGCCTTTAGAGACCCTGGGAAACAGGCTAGGCCAGGGTTTACTCACAGCTATCCCAGCCTGAGTTTGACTCAGCTGCCACCAGCTGGCTGCTGGTTGAGTCACCGCAGTGTTTTCAGACAGATGTGTGAATGGGAATGTAAAAAAAAAACTGAGATGCTGCAGAATAGTTTGCTCCAACATGGAGAACAAGATTTTAAAGCAGAATCGGTGTCGACACATTTTAAATAACTGGATGTTCTACAGCCTCATACACCGTTTAAACTGTTCTCAGTTGTTTAAACCAAAGAAATAACACAAATGTAACAGATAAATGTTCTGACTTCATGACAAATCACTCATATTGTATATTATGTTGCTACAAATGAAGGTCGTGATGGATCAATAGTGTGATCTTCTAGCTTTTATTTATTTATTTCCCATATATGGGCTGAAGTGGTGGGGAAAGCATTACATCGTTTTATTTTTTACACAAATACATAAATATTTCTTGTGCATTTGTATTTTGATGTCCCTAAATAAAGTTCCGTGCAACTAATTACCTTCAGAGTAAATTCTCCATCTGTTTGTGATGAAATCTGAGTTTAGATGCAGCTGTTACAGTGGCCCAGTCAAAGTCCAGACGTAAATCTAATCTGTGGCAAGACTTTAAGCTGATGATCACAGATACTCCCCATCCAGTTTTCCAAAGCAGGAGATATTTAGCCACATTTCTGAGATGGGTTCTTGTTTCAGGGCGGCTGGTTGCACATACATGACCCAGTTTTCACTTTGTTTAAACATTTTGTAAACGACCTGACCTTTTCCACTTCACCATTCTGCCCTGCTTTGTGTTGGTTTATTTGCTGGAATCCATGAAATGAGCGCTTGTGACGAGACAAAATGGTAAAAAGTTCAAGACGTGAGAACGCATGTGGAAGGCTCAGTTGTTGGGGCCCGAGCCAGTCTGGTTCTGGAGCCCGTTCATCTGTGTTGACCAAACTCAAAGGCCATTGTTGTTGCTAAAAAAGGTGGAAAAGAAAAAACAAAATTAATAATCTAATGTAGGATCTTATTTATCCAGCTTTAACCCGATAAAGAAAACATTGCTTTCACTTTGTAGCAGTAGATAGCAGCGTGGAGAATCTGACCCATTTTTTCTTAACGTTTTGGTCCAGATTTTCTTCTGTCGCCTGCTTTGAGCCTGCATGCTGGGTCTCAGTGGATTGTCCTTTGTACAGCTTGAACTGTGGGAATCCTAAATGAGCTTACATCTCTGGGGCTACCGAGCACTATTCTTCTGTCGCCCTTTTTGACACTTTTCATAGTCAACATTCTCCTTTCTTAGCCCCGTTTAGCTTAATTGAGCTCCCAGAACTGACAAGAGGCTTATTTCAGACGCATCTGAAATCTGACAGCAGAGCTGATGTGATGTTGATGTGACAGATTTTAGTTCCTTTCTAGCTGCAGTCTTGTCTGTGTGATGAATTGTTAAACCCGTGTTGTGTTTTAACTGAAGCAAAAGGCAACCGAAAAGAGAACGCCGGCAGAAGAAGAGTTTTGGAGACGGGCATTAACTGGAGAGGTGTGCTGTGAGCATGTGTGGAGAAAAGGAGGATCAAGCAAAGTGGAGGAAGCCAAAGGGCTGTTGGTAACCTACATCTGCCTCACCTCTGGGCTCCTCCCCCACTTAGCGGGCCTTCCATCTGCCTGCTTTAGTGTGTGCATTTCATATGCAGTTTCAGGGAGAGCTTTACATCTTTACCCACACTATTAACGGCTAGAAATACTCTGTAAGTCAGGGTTTTATTTTATTTAAGTGTTTGAGCGGTTCTTTGTTTCAGTGTCCAACTTTTACAGAACAAACATCTTCAATTATTATTTTTTTAAATAATAATTTGCGGATTTATTGCCTATTTTACCAAACCAAAAGTTAAACAAAAAAGGTTTGGCACATAGGCTCTGATGTATGTGTACACCTCCAGTTTGGTAAAACGCTTCTAAGCAAGCTGCATAGAAAACACACATTTTGAAGCTTCTGTCATATTTCAGCCAGCAGATTTGAGCAGTCTTCTCAAAACAAAGTGTGCTCTTTTAAAGTGCCTTTTTTCCTGGCAAATACCTGATGTTTAAGCATAGTTCATACATTTTCTACCAGCTTGACTTAAAACAAATCAGTATATTTCTATACCGTCAATTCTCAACGCATCATCTCAAGGCGTTTTACAGAGTAAATTCTATCAACTCATCCAGACAGATTGATAGATATGAAAACCCAGCAGATTGCAGTAAGTCATTGACTGGCAGCCTTCACTCCTGAAGGAGTGCGTAGTGACCCATGGTTTTCTTCTCCTTGTCGTTGTGTCTAAACAGCTCAACTTGTATCTTGTCTGACTACGGGACGTTTCTCCAGAAGGGATCTGGCTTGTCCATGCCGGCAGCTGAAGATTTCAGTGGGCTTGATGGAGGCCCTTCCTCCTTGCCCTGCACCCCTTCACTTCATTATGACGTCGATCAGGAGGTCCATGTAGACAGTGAAAGTAATGTTCTGGTAGTTTCCAGTTCACCATATGCCTGAGCCTCAATGCTTCCTGGTTCGGTTTTGATCATTCTGACCAACTTTCTCTTCCGCTGTGGTTGCTGGTTTGGGCCAGATGGTTGAAAGGTAGACGGAGCTGTGTGTTCTACCAAGATACTTCCAAACTTTTAGCTGTGAAAGATTAAAGAAAGACCAACATTAAGTTTGTGGAAAGGCCCTTGACCTCAAGTACAATGAAAACTTTTGGACCATGCTTAGAGTCAGATCCTTAACAGAAAACCAACTGATTTTACTAGACTCTGCTAAGTCATCCCAACACGGTGGTCAAACATCCAGCTAGAGTTAGCTCTATCTTCTCAAACCCCCAGTCAACAGTAGCAGATGGTAAAAGGCAGTTGCTTTGTATGAGTTTTCGTTATGAGGGATTGCTGCAAAGTTTCAATGCAGTCAGTTGGCTGTATTAGTTTTTTGTTTTTTGGTGTTTTAATCAGAATCAGAAATAATTTAATAATCCCAGAGGGAAATTATTTTCCTTACACACTTCAGATATACAAACAACATAATTATCTATCTATCTATCTATCTATCTATCTATCTATCTATCTATCTATCTATCTATCTATCTATCTATCTATCTATCTATCTATCTATCTATCTATCTATCTATCTATCTATCTATCTATCTATCTATCTATCTATCTATCTATCTATCTATCTATCTATCTATCTATCTATCTATCTATCTATCTATCTATCTATCTATCTATCTATCTATCTATCTATCTATCTATCTATCTATCTATCTATCTATCTATATATATATATATATATATATACTCCTCCCAGGTACTTCTACTCCTCCACAGTGTCCACAGGGACCCCCTGGATGGAAACAGGGGTCACAGGTGTTTTTGTCCTCCTCAGATCCACTATTAGCTCCTTAGTCTTTGTCACATTGAGCTGCAGATGGTTCAGCTCACTCCAAGAGACAAAGTTGCCCACCACAGTCCTATATTCACTCTTTTCAATGCAGCCAACTATTGCTGAGTCATCAGAAAACTTCTGAAGGTGGCAGGACTATTTGAAGTCTGAGGTGAAAAGGGTGAAGAGGAAGGGGGAGAGGACAGTCCCCTGAGGGGCCCCAGTGTTGCTGACCACCCTGTCAGACACACAGTTCTGTAGGCGTACATACTGTGGTCTGCCCGTCAGGTAATCAACGATCCAGGACACCATGGGGCCTACACTTGCATCGCCGTCATCTTCTCACCCAGTAGAGCCGGACGGATGGTGTTGAAGGCACTGGAGAAATCAATAAACATGATTCTCACAGTGCTCGCCGGCTTGTCCAGATGAGTGTAGACTCAGCAGGAAGATGATGCTGTCCTAAACTCCCAGGCGGTGCTGGTAGGCGAACTGTAGTGGATCAGTGAAGGGCCTGACCACGGGCTTTAGCTGCTCCAGGACTAGCCTCTCAAAGGTTATCATGATATGGGACGTCAGTGCCACCGGTCTGTAGTCCTGATGGCCTCTAGGACGCGGCGTCTTTGGCCCAGGAACGATGCAGGATGTCCTCTACAGCACAGGGACTCTCTGGAGGAGCAGGCTCAGGCTGAAGACTAGGCTAAGTACTCCACACAGCTGGTAGGCACAAGCTTTCAGCACCCTGGAGAATACACCATTATCCTTTGTTTTTGCTCAAGTTTTTAGTAAATAAAGCCTTTTGTGTTTACTTACGATTTTAATGAGAGTACGCACTGCAAATGCGCAGCAGGGGTTAAAACAAAGAGAAAAAGACCGAGGAGAAATTTTGCTGCAGTGACAAATGAAATACTCTGATTCTCTGAACAAGGAAGTGGCTAACGGCTATTAGCGTCTCCCAGCAAAACAATTAGGAATGGTCCAAGATCCAGTGAAAAAAGCTCACAAAAATGATTCAAAGAGGGGAAAGACTGGAATGTCACTGGGAATACAACATGAACGTTGTTGTTCTCTGAAGCAGACACTAAACCTGACCAGGCTCAGATGTGAGCACCACTCTACATACCTGTACAAAAATCTGTTTGAGTGTTTAAATGTATTTTGCATTACATATTAATGAAAAACTGGTTTTAAAATGGAAAGTTGATTCAGATCCAGGGATCGTTTCTAGAGCTGATGAATTCCAGTGAAAGGCGAAGAAGAGAAACAAAATGTTTCCTGAACACAAAAAGGCTGGCTGTGTCTTAAGATGGCTTAATATTTTAATGATATGACCTCATAACCCGTGTCTGTCATGGTCTGCATGAAAACATGTAAACTAGGAACTCCCACACAACAGAGACAGAAACAGATTCCAGTCACCAGGACCAGGGTGTTTGTCCTCAGCTGCGATGCACCAGGCCCTTCCCTGGCAGTCGTTGCCACACCAGTGTGGAATGCACATCTTCAGCTCTAATTGATTCGGAAGAGCTCAGCCTTGTATCAACGGGTCAGAGAGCAACGCCGGCGTAATTCCTGCCGTCGCCTGGACAAACAACTCTCCCCCGATACGCGAGTTTCCAACTGCTACTTTCCAAGCACCCAGCAGTTTCAAATGAGGGCAGGTCACCTCTGGGTGGCTGTCAGCTCTGGGAGAACGCAGATAATCCTGCCACGCGAGCACAAATCGGGTCTCAATCTAGTGTCGCCATCGCACCTCGTCGCAGGCGCAGATAAAAAGGAGCTCGCTGTACGGTGATGCATATTTCCTTTTAATCAGAGCTAACGTGTAGCACAGCCTTCTCGGTGCACTCCCACCTCTCCGTGGCTCTCAGGGGGGACAGGGGAGATCAAAGCAACACCCCCAAACATACACACACACACACACTCACACACAGACCTCACTGGTACATGATCAGGAGAGCTGGGGGCTGCTCTCCTTCTTTATCTCCTTCTTTGAGTAACACTCCCTTGAAGACAGCTTTGGAAGTGTGGAGCCTGAGTGAGTGAGGGAGAGAGCATGGGGGATTCATGCTGATCTGCTCTCATTTGTACCCGTTCGGGCTTCGTCGTCTCTTCTCGGGTTGACCCTGATTCTGCAGAGCTGGCAGGGATGAAACAAGAGCGCCAGACAACGCGCGGGGACGCAGGAGTCACAGGCGGACCGCCACGGGAGATTTATGGGACGGTGAAAATGTGAGCCCCACTGACCACAGATGTTCCTGTGAACCACTTAGGTGGGGTGAAATCTGAGTCCAGCTTGCAGACTCTGGCTAATTGAAGACCCTCTCATTCACCTCCCGATGCCACTCCTCCTTGATAAACTGATACCCGTGACGCTGCTGTCTGCATGGGGAGCGTGACAGCGATACATGTGCACCTTCATCAAAAGTAAATCAACTCTGCCCAGTGACAGGACCGGGGCGTAGAAATCGGTTGCCCCACATCCACTAGCACTCCCTACATACGTCTTCCGATGAATCTGGAGACGGGATACGCCCTTCTCTTCTTCCGCTGCCTCTCGGTTTCAGGTTTCAAAGCAGCGTCTAGGCTCTCCTCACCCTCCCAGATTAGTCATCTAATGAGCAGCAGTGCTGATCAGGTAAATAATTGATGGCGGGGCGGCTTGGAGAAAGCCATCGATCCGAGCAGGGCTGAAGCTGGAAATGGAGCAGAGGAGGAGGCCTAAAGTCCTCTTTATGCTCACTCAAGGCTTTTAATACTCAGCAGCACTGTGGCATTTTGTTCCAGATTCACAACGTGTCTTTTTTTTCTTTTATCTGCTTTTGAATGATTTTTCTGATTTTATTGCTGTTGTAAAGGGATACATAGATGAATAAATGACATGTTTGCTCTGTCAGCCCAATAGGATTCAGATCTGAGAACCATCCCTGCACAACAAAAACGGAACTAAAAGTACAATTTTCTTAAAATTTGTGTATTTGTCCTTGATTTGAGCAGGTAAATAAGATCTGCCAATGGAATGAGTATTTTGACCCCTAAAATAAGTTACTGAGATATACTGCATTTGAAATAACATGGTTGAGATGAGTTTTAAGTGCAACAATCTAATTGCATTGGCAGATCATCTTATTTACCTGCTCAATTCAAGGACAAAGGCGATAATCTCAAGAAAATGTTACTTATTTTTATTTCCATTGTTGCAGTGTGGCTAAAGAACTTTACCAATCAAGATTACCACCATCATATCAGTGCGCTAACTCTGCTCTTGCTTGGTTCTTCTTGAGCCAATAATCTAGCATTTAGAATCTGCAGTGATGCTGAACCAGCCAATCAACGCCTTCAGTTTTGCACATTCTGACAAACTTCAGTGTGTAACTGGGATTTCTCAGATGACTGTGATACACCAGCACAAAGTTGTCCTTAACTGGGAAGTAAAATTGAAGTCATTTCATGGCTATCAAAGTTTTTTTTTTTTTTTTTTTTTTTTTTTTTTTTTTTTTTTTACAAATAAAAACCTAAAAATGTTGCTTTTTATTCAGTCCCTTTACTATAATATAAATTGAAAAAATCGTGTGCAACTAATCGTACTTGTATGTAAAGTAATACACCCAGTTGTTCTGTGAGAACACCAGTGAACTAACAGCATCGTGAAAACCAAGGATACACAGCAGACAATTCAGATTATGAAAAAGGGGGAAAAAGCTGTTGTTGAAAGAAACCTGGAAGATGTGTTGGTTGCAGTTTGCTGTATACCATGTTGGAGACACAGAAAACATGCAGAGGGAGGTGGAAACCATGCAGGTAAAATGGATCCAAGCATATTGAGATTAAGATTGGCCCAGTCAAAGTCCACACCAAAATCCTATTCAGAATTTGTTACAGGACTTTAAAATCTTGGTTCGTGGATCCATCCAACCTGAGCTATTTTGCAAATGGGCAAAAACTGTCGATGTCAGCCCTCAGATTTTAGATTATGCAAAGTGTTGAAAACCAGCTATTGTTGGTCCTTCCTGACAGGCCCGTATTAAGACAATGTGGTGCCCCTGGGCACTATACCTCAAAGCCCCCCCCCTTACCCGTGCTGTCCTCCGGTCAAAAACATCAGACATAATCATGGGGATTTCTGTAATGTAATTTACTATTTACTAACTTACACAACTACATGTAGGCATATGAGCAGTGAGCAGTATTCAAATATCTCATTTTAAAATGTTGAAATCAAAAAAAATCTTGATTCATTTATCATTTATTATTGTGACATCAGTGTTCACAAAACGCATGGTCTTTCAACAATTTCAGGTAAATAATATAACAATTTATGAAAAATATATTTTTAAAGCATGTGTCATGTGGTGCCCCCCCATGGATGGTGCCCCTGGGCACTGGCCCACTGGCCCTTATGGATAATCCAGCCCTGTTCCTGATCACAATATGCACCACTTTGTGCTGGTCTGTTTGCGGTTGGAAACCGTGAAACTGTGTAGGAAAACTTCAACAGGCCTCAAAACCTCTTCCATACGGTGCGATTGACTTTCACAGGTCATCTGTTTGAGTCAGCCATGTCAGCCATGGAAGAAATGATCTTCCTTGGTGTAGCGCTGAAACATCCGTCAGAAACGCTTGGTAACGTCAACAGTTGCCTTATCTCCGTACAACCAAGTCTTCAGGTCCGCTTTGTGCGTACAGTCGACGTGGTGACTCGGCTCCATAAGTGGGGCGACGCATTGTCACGGAGCTGATGGAATGTTCCTTGGTGACATTGCTCCAAGTGAGACCTCCTTTTTCCATGATGCTTCACTAGGAAAGCGCTACTGGGTTGCTGCTCCGTGCCTTTTGGTCCAGATGGTCAAGAGCTCTTGGCGTTGGGCGGGCTGGGCGCCGTCCGCCCCAGGGGGAGTCCTGCCATCTGTTCCTGTCCTCTCCTCTCTACTCGTAGAACTCACTGTCTCAAGTCCTAGATGTGCTTTGCATAAAGCCTCGTGTCTGTCGGATTAGCTCCCATGTTCCTTCATGGCTGAAGAATGCCCACAGTGGGCGAAGTTGTCTGGCTTTCCCTGTCAACGGCTGGCCCATCCTCATCCCCCAGTCTCACAGCAGCCTCTGCCTCTGTGTGTGTGTGTGTGTCCAAAAGAATTCAGACAAGACAGGGAGCATCTTCCTGTAGTCATTTTAGCTCCGGGTAATGTGGTAAAACAACCGGATGCTCATCCCACTCTTTGCCTTTAGGGAGCTGCGTCTGCCTGAGCTGTAACCTACATTTACTGATCACTCTTACACGTAAGGTTAAATGAATCAGGCCTGCTGGAGGACGAGCAGATCCTTCACACACACACAAATACACACACACACACACACACACACACACACACACACACACACACACACACTGGGAGGTTTTCTGTTTGCTGTAGCGCACAAGAAGCTAACAAGGTCAGCAAGTGAGCAGGCATCTGAATGTGTAATTAATTAATTTAGTCTGGCTCCGAGGAGCCATGGGCGTGGACAGGAGGAGGAGGGCTGTTTGCTGGAGAACAGAACACGGGAAAGGAAACTGAGATTCTGATTCAGGAGCTGAGGCCCAGCATTCCCCTTTTGTTTCTTTTCTCCCACCACTGGCATTAAAATGGAGGAGAGCTTGGCCGACAGCTCCGTTGGCACACACACACACACACACACACACACACACACACACACACACACACACACACACACACACACACACACACACGTGAGGCATGATGCTGCTGACTGCACACTGGACACATTAAAGATGCTGGCTCTAGACTTGATGGGCTTTTTGTTTCTCTAAGGAGAATCAGAAGACAGTGGAAGAGAGTGGAAGACGCTGATTTACTCTCCCCACCTCCACCTCCACCTTCGCTTCACTGTCCCTCCTCCCCTGCGACAGCGACTCTAGCTGGGATCCACTGACCGTGTCCCCCTTGGGGTGGACCGCCATCCGACTCGGGTCGTCAGAATCAATTATCCTCATCCCCCCCCCCCCCCCTTTCTTTCTTCTTGCCAGCCTTTACATGAGTCACATTTTTCAGACCTGTTATTTTCTCCTTCCTTCCTTCTTCCTTTCCTTCTCCACTGCTACCCCCCCACGCTGCGCCGATCCAGGGCTTATGCCGTGCTTGGGGCCCAAAAACAGCGCTGGGTGATAAATCTGTGGCGATGTACTGTAGAAGAAAATGGAATGAAAGAAAAGAGAAGGGAAGGGAACCCCGGAGGCTCAGCAGCACACCCTGCCAGTCTGCTCAGCACAGCACAAACTTTGGGAAGAATAGCCGTCCTGGAAGGATGGACATGGAGTAAGGGTGTGACGATACGTCTAACTCAGGAGACGAGACGATGCTCCAGCTTGGCAACATTTGTGATAAAACTAAGGGAGCATGCCCCTCTGCCTTAACCCTAGCTTTCTGAGGAGTGATCCCTGTTTTTGTGAAGCAGGAGCAGGGCTAAGAGGAGGGAGAGCCTTTTAGGGCCAAACTTTGTAACAAAGGAAGGAACTGCACAGACATCAGTTTACTTTTTAGTGCAGAAATAACTTTTTTTTTTGGTCTCGCTATTTTTATCCTCAGAAAAAATTGCAAGGATAACATTTGTCTTGATTTTAAATGTTTCATCATACCCACACGATTTCAATGAGCAGTTTAATGCATGCCAGTGTTGTTTTCTCAGCAAGAGCCTTTGAAAAGGATAAAAAATTTACAGTATTAACAAAGCAGCAAACATTGTTGTACCAAGCATATAAAGGTTTGAGATTTAAGTATGTTTGCTGTCAGACTATTACATTTAATTGTTCTATGTGTATTTCAAGTAATTTTGAATATAACTAACCTCCAAAAGTGTGCTGTTTTTAGCAGTATATTTTTTTGTTTGTTGGTGTACCAGCAAGACAATATAGGAAACTTAAATACATTAAAGTAGAAGTACAATTAAGGCGCAGGTCAACGTTTAGTTGTTCTTCCCCAAAAACACAAACAATTTGAGGTGTAGTAACCGTTTTCACTAGCTTTGCCCGTTCAGTCACGTGTGTGGACATAACTGACATGATTATGCTTTTTAAAGCAGTTCTCAATGAGGCGCTGGAGTATTTTAAGCACCTTTTGAATGAAAAGCCAGTAAATAGGTTTGGGTGGGCTATACTATGCACTATGAGTATACTCTATTAAAAGCTGATGGTAGCCATATAAAGAGGCTGAAGCTCTACTTCCTTTCTCACTACAATATAAGAGTCTCAGTGGTCCAACAGTGTCAGGCTTTATAGCCTTCACCTGGATTTGCAGCCCGTTATCATAACTGACTCACTTCCAGCAAGTTTTTTTTTTTTTTTTTTTTTTTACGGTACAGGCTTTACTTTAAAAGGAGAATTGTGGTGTTTTTAGATTCTGATCTCGTCTTACTTGTAACACAGAGGTTTAAAAATATGAACACGTGAGACAGCAGGAGGAGACTGCAGGGTCTTGAAGTCCACAGAAGTTACTCACAGAATATCATGAAGCTGGAAGCCATCAGCAAATTTGTTCTGTGTGCCAGAACTGCAAAAAAACGGGAAAAAACAAACAAAAAAAACAAGGTCCAATATTAAAGCAAAGCAGAATCCCGTTGAATCTGCGACGCTGCTGTTAAGGTAAATGCCCAGGGATGATCCCGAGGTGAAAGCAACAGATCTGTGACCGGGGGCTGCTGTGTGTCCATGAGCATAATCAATACCACGTTACTCACAGGAGCAGAGTGAAAGAGACGTGCTGATTTTCTTCATATTTAATGCCTGACTGACTTTAATAGCTCCCACGCTTCGTGCGAATGGGGGGTGGAGCAGCGGTTCAGTACCGACTGGCATCCGCAGTCACCTTAAGAAACCCGTCAGAGGCAGACCTGGAGTGTTTACCTGCCCCGATGAGTAACATAAAACACAAACAATGCTCGGTGTAATTGGCACTGATGGGCTTTAAAAGCCCTCCTCCTCCTCCGCAAACACCTGCAGCCCATGAAGCCGGGCGGCCCCCTGGGAAATCACACATTAGCATTTAGCTTTTTCATCTGCTGCACTAATCAGAGCCAAACGTTTCAATAATACAACACAGGGGTGGTTACGCAATCCGAAGAAAGGCCTGAGAGGGGGGGGGGGAGAGCGCGCTCAGTCAGAAGGTATTTGCAGAGGTTGCGCAGCATTTGGCGCCTCGGCTCCATGCTCAGATGGATCTGGGTGGGGTTGAGGGGGAGCCAGTGACCTTAACTGGACTCCAGCTTGTTTTACATGCAATAACAGTGTGTTGAAATCTTCGAGATTTACCAACTCACTTATGCCTTCCAAGAGCGACTGCAGTGGGTTGGCTGCTTCCAAACTATCTGGTATAAGCAGACTGAGGTAAGGCTGAGGACTATGACCTCAGAGATCAGGACAACACGGGGGTTAACAGCTGACACGGCCCGCCTCCAGCTTTCACTGCACCCATGGGTTGCTGCTTAAGTTTATTGGGCACATTGAATCATGTCCAGGTGAAATATCACCTCACACTAAATCCAAATTTCCTTCAGAAATGTTCAAATGTCATTTTTATCAAGTCAAAAACGAGACTCTAATAACTGAATTGAATCTTTTCTCACCAAATGCATGCCATCATTGCTGTATGTTTGGAGTTCAGATCGTATTTGGCACGATCCGATCCCAAGCCATCCATGGGATGGGGATCACAGTCATTTTTCAATCCTACATTTCATGTAACATGCAAAAATGTATTAGGAGCTTTGATGACTGATAAAAAAAAAACATTGAACAAGCATTTATGTCCAAAGAAAACTAACAGAAGTAGATTAGCACCTTTTAATGCAGAAGTTCTCAATGAACCAAAGGAATTTCTTTGTATTTTGTTTTGGATGAAATAAACATCAGTTCATTGTGATTAAGCTGTCAAGCACATGCTAAATTAGGTAGAAATTGTTCATTTGATTATTTTCTAGTTTCGGGTATGTAGATAATTTTATTCATGCTGCTATTTTAAAAAAAATTGCTTTTTAAAAAACAAAAAAACAAAACAAAAAATATTTCATAAGAATGAGACAGTTATCTTGACACTATAAGCTTGAAAAAATCTAAAATGATTTACCTGTTGCAAAGCCCCCCCCCACCCCAAAAAAACAACAGAAAACACAAAAACAAAACCTACTTCTGTCATTTCGTCACAAACTGCTCTTCACCAGTCGAACTGTTCACATCCATGTTTCCACAGATATGGAGGAATCAAAGGAAGCAGGGAGTGGAATGCTACTAAACTAAAACCATGATGGACATTTTCCCATCTAAAGATTAAAATAGAGCAGCGGCTTGTGACCTAAATTCCCTCTTCTGTATTTTAATCTAACAGCCCACACCAGGGTTGTCTGGCTCCTGATGACCACTTTACAAGTGGAGAAAGCCATCGGTTCTGTCGGATGACTTTCAGCGTGATTCATCTGCTGGTGTTAAAGGTAAGAAAGAAACAGCCAGTACCTGAGATCCCAGTGACTTTCTGAGCTGACTGGTTGCACAGAACGCCTGCGATCACACCCTTGAGCTGTGAGGCCGGGTTAAGCTTTCATAAATTGACCGTCGTTGGACTGTCATTACCTCACACGGCAGAGTGGAGGCATAGCGGCAGACGGCTAACTTTGGTCCCCCTTGGCCCTTTCATGCTGTCAGGAACATGACAGGCAGGAGGAGCTTTAACCCTGGCTGGAGTTGTTCTATGAAAGAAGCTTTAAACGGAAACACGACTGTATGATGTTTCATCAAAGACCAGGAAAATTGGGATCATCGCACTCAACAGGGCCCATCCTGTGGAGTGTGAGACCTCTCTGGATATTGGACACGTATTTAAATCTGTGCTTGGTTACAGGCTACACTGGCAGGTTGGTGGCGGTCGGGCTTCCTCTGGAAGCACCTCGAGAACATTTCATCAGCTCCAGCAGTTCTCCCTCTGTAGACGCCCAAGCGGCTCCTGCACTCTCTGTTCCCTTCCTGGAGCTTGGCAGCCCTTGATCAGCCTCTCTGGCCTGCAGCGAGCAGGAAATGACCTATTGTTCTGAGATAATGTGAAATATAACGTTCCCCTACACTCTTGGAAGGCATCCTGCCCTGGCAGCCTCATCGCTGTGGGCAACGGCAGGCGCCAAATATATGAGCACCTGCCAAACGGAGACGTCCATCAGCGGTGCGGTGATGCTGGTTTACAGCGCCGAGATGAGAGGGAAATCCCCCCGGAGACCGGAGGGAAAACAGCCGTTTCACCAAAAACTCACCTCCGCCCACTCCGTGCAACCGGGGAGCTTTTTCTTTTTCGGAGCACATGTGAACAAGCACCTCTGAGGGGCATCTGGGGCCGTGAAGCCAGAGAGGTGAAAGTAAAACAATCAAAGAGAACCTGCTTTATGGTTCCCGCCGGAAGGAGACGGGGCCAAACACCCACGTGAGTGCAGCGTCTCCGTTGGGCAAATTTCAGCGTCTCTAATCAATCACCAATCCGGACGGATAAAAGCCGACGCCAAGCAGCACCGGCAGACTCCTTACCTGTAACGCTGCGTGTTAATGAGCCGCCTCACAGCCACAGCTCGGCGTGAAGAGGACCTTCATTTAGGCGGAGGCTGGAACCCTCATTGATCATGACGGTGCGCGGCGGGGCTGCGCTCTCCCTGCCGTGGAAACAGCTAGAGTGTGTTTATGTGAGCGCACCAGCGGCCAAAAACTCATAAATATCCCTGGCAACCGAGCAAATGAACAAATCAGTTTGCAAGAGAAGAACAGCGAAGAGAAGGACCAGCCGTGTTGTGTGATGGGAACGGGGAGATGTTTGAGCAGCAGGGCCTGAATGAGAAGGCTTCATCTACCACCATGAGTTCCTGCAGCGCGCCACTCATTCTCCTCCTCCTGAGAACAAAGCCTTTTGGAACTTCTTACTGCCCCTTTTTCCTAAACTTTTAACGGCACGGCCTGCGAAGGATGCTGTAATTCCGGAGCTTACGCTCTAAATCCTGATGGAATAATAACGGCGTAGCCTAAACTTTATGTAGGACTAAACGCCGAGCGGCTTCTGCTGCGCCACCAGCTCCCGTTTCACCTTCTTTCCTCCGAGTCTGTTCAGCTGTTGTCTCAGATAACGTGCTGTGGGAACGCACAAAGGAAGGCTCCCACAACTTTAAAACACACTCCCAAAAGGATTCTGCGCGAGGTGAATTTAGCGGAGGGCGGCGTATTCAGGTAATAAAAAGGGTGTAAATCTGTCAGATTAGTGAGAAAAAATGAGTGTGTGGGATTAAGGTAAAGCACGGATGTGGTTCCTTTTTCTTTATTACTCATCTTACATTCAGAGGATCGCTTTTGGAGGAGGTACGCACCTAAATGGATTAAAGTCACAATTCGCTCTTTGCACAAAACAGACATTTAGGCACATATCCTCTCCTCTGTATCTCTGTGAGTGTGTGCTTTGATGTCGAACCAGCCGCCCACTGTGACTTTCTTCCAGCTGCTGAATTGTCTGTTCAGTGCAGCTTAGCTGGAAACATTTGGAGGTGCCTAACACTGCCATCTATTGTTCCTCTCTTTAAAGCTCCTGGGCTGTGCTGCATGGTTGGAAGTGCATTGTTTTCACAGATTAAAGCAGCCTGCCTGTGGAGATTCACAGCACACGGTGGAAGTTTTCTTAAAGTGCTTTTAGCTACAGTTCACCTTACCTGGGTTTAGTAGTTTTTCATATTTTCTCCATGAGATTATTGGGGTTGCTGTGTTAAAACAGTTCCTTCTTGTTTTTTGTGTGTTCTCCCATTGATTAGTCTCTGCTGACAAACCATCGTGGAAACGTTAGATGATACCTCCAACCTACTTGACAACAACTTCACCCTGGATCTTTTGTATTTCTCAATGGATCAACACATTTTCTAACTCGATACCTTTATGAAGGACGGTCTCACTCTGCTGACACAGCACTTTAGTTGGATTGTGATATACTTGCTGTTTGATCCGGCTGTGTGGGTTAGGGTGGCTCAAGCAACTGTTAGGAAAACAGATTAAATGTAAATCTGGAGACCTTATGTTCACTTTAATGCCACTGATCAGGTCATCGGACTGTCACCTCATCTTTAAGGGGGAAACAAATGAAAGGATCTTGTTAGTGGAGCATGGTGTTTTTAGGAGGTGATTAAGTTTAGAAAAAAAGATTAATTTCTGTATTTACAGTACTCTGCTGTTACTTTCTATACACTATATTTAACCAACACAACTCTCCTTCTTTAAATGTGACTCAGCCAGAGCGGTGGTGTCATGTTCATGGGTGGAAACAGACCTCTTATAAAGAGCAAAACAATCTAATGCCTGACCAGTGTGTGATTAAATAGATGAAAATATTTTAGGACTTTATTTCTTGTGATTTTGTTTATGACTATTGATAATGAAGACCTATAATACAGAAGCTCCCCGGGGCTTCGGCACTGCGGCTGTTGGGGGGGGGGGGGGGGTTCCTGGGGCTCTGTCTCCTCTGGTCCTCTCATGGATGGGGGAGGCGGCTATCCCTGTGTTTGTCCCTCTTGGGCACCTTTGCTCTGGGGGTCTCTCCAGCGTCTGGTTTCCCCGGAGTCTGTCTCGGCACTCTGCGGGGTGGGGGGGGGGGGGGGTGGTCTTTGGCTCCTTACAACCACTGCTGAGCATTTTTCTCATGGATTAATCTTACATACACTAGTGCACTCTCACAAACACCTACAGGTGCTTGGATCCACTGTCTCTTTACACATCTTGTATTAAATAATATGGTGTATTTTTCAGTGATGATATCAAGGCGTGGTTGTTTGTACCTGAAATACTTTATCGGTTGGTTTTGCTTTTCTTTTTATCTCTCTTTACAGGTGTGAAAGCAGGACTCTGAGGATATTATCTTGTTCTCTCCTTTTCCGCTCCCCCTATTTTTTTCACCTTTTCTCCCTTTTAGTGTTTCATCTCATTGTTTTCTTTTCTATTTTCTCTTCTACTTTTCTGTTTTTCTGTCCATTGAACATGAAATAGCCCCAGAATGAAATTTAATAAAGCTTTATGCATATATAAGTCAAGCAGACCATTGTAGGGAAAGAAATATTGCTCCACTTGTGAAAGTACAATCAGTTGGGCTCTCTTCAGCATTAAGACAACAATTTTTAATGTGATGCTGCCAGACAGGACACATTAAAAAAAGAAAGAACCGTCTTACCTTGCCTAAGGAGAAAATAACTGGGCCGTTGCTCCGTTGTCCAACGTCCTCTTTTCTTGAGGAGAAGTGGAGAGGCACAGAATCCATGTTAAATCTATCCTTTCATCCATCCGTCAATATGGAGAAATGTTTTCTTTAGACATCTAGTTTAATTTTAAACCAAGTAAAGGTCAAACATCTGGGGCTTGCTGTACCTCCACTGGATCATTTATTAGAGAGTAAATTAGAAATGAACTAAATCTATTCTTTCCCTAATGTTCTCAAACCAATTGCAACATCATCCACCCCAATACACAACATCCTTCTTACAAGAACAGATTCAGACAGGCCGCATGCCTTCTCACAGCAGAAAATGAAGTCAGGAACGGCCTATAAAACCGTAAGCGCACATTTACAACAATACCTTGCCTGTCGTAGGCCCCCTCTCCACCTCACGCTGTTAACTCTGCTATAATTACTGTGCTGTGCACCAGGCTATCTGAGATTACAGGGGTGAATTACACCTGATGCCAAGGGAAAGCACTCCATACTTTAAATATTTAATCAGCCCCTTCACCGTGAAGCAAATGAGGCGAGGCAAAAGTTGGCGAGTGGATGGGGAAGAAGGGGAAGGAAGGGGTTTTTACCGCGGCAGTATTTTTGTGCACATGTGAAATGAGTGAGTATGCCGACACACACAGGCGTACACTCCGGGGAGTTAAGTATGTCATTACCTCTTGATTTTGCTGCTGATAGATCTTTTACCGGTCTCTAATTTCAAGCAACTTGAGCACCTCTAGGAGTTACTGTGGATCATGTGTGCAGTAGGTGTTTTAACGCGCATAGGAGTGGGGCGGGGGTGACCCCCACACCTGCCCTTTGTGGGGCTTAGAAACATGGAGGGTTGGGCAGGCAACGGGGAGGCGAGGGAAAAATTCTCCTCCACGCTAAGCCAGTCGGAGCTCAGCCTGCTACAGCTGAGCAACACGGGAAGTGACACAATAAGGCGTTAAATCCTCCATGCCGTGTATGTTCAAGTGACCATGAAATGAACCGTCCACAGAGGTGTATTTAAGGCGACACATGATATGGTGAGATGGGCAACCTCACAGAGAGAGCCAGCCCATAAAGTGCAGCCTGAGTCTAGCAGGAAATACAAAGTGACAAAGAACCCTTGAACTGCTCACTGTGTTTGCACAAAAGCATAATTGAATTGAATTTGACCGCTGTGGATACGGCTATTTTCTGCACTTGACTGTGAACTTGTTGAAGTGTTATATGCGCGGACATTTACAGGGATAATATGTTATGGAACATTTCTTTGCTAAGCTTTGTTTCCAGCGTAGGTCCTTCCTTAAAACTCTTCAATCATGTAACAAGTGGTGCCTGACCTGGGATAGCACAGTACTTTTTAGACTGCAGCATGCAGGCCAAGTTCCAAGTTCCAGGTTAGCTTTGTAATTGTTCGTTTTGGTCCAAATGCTGAAACTATACAATGTGGTACTCCAGAAGAAACTCAGTGTCCAGTCCAGCCCATGTTAAGCATGCATAGATAGAAAAGCTGAATGGGGCCTGATGTGCAGCAACGCGGGTGCTCTCCTATTAAGAAAGACTCAAGCCAAACTGAATTAAACCAATTTAATTAAAATTAGACTCATTTCAGTTCATTTATATAGCACAGATTCACAAGAAATGTTAAAAATCCAGTTTATATCCAAGAATATATAGTAAGTTTAGTCCAAACATCTCGAGAGATTCAAAGTCAATTATGTACTACATTTGAATCCTAGTTATAAAACAATGCAGTTACATTCATACATTCACATTTTTTATCTTTATCAACACAAGGGTTCTTAATGAAAGGTTAAAAGCAATTCAGAGTAATGGCCTGTCGAATGGCACAAAACTGTGAAGAGGCGAGGTTTAATGATTGGCAGTTTTGGAAAAGAAAAACTTTTTTTACTCTTAACTGGGCAGCTATTAATCAATAGATTTGATTGAGTGGTGGTTGCTGCTCCTTTCCACTCAGTGTTTCAACAAATGGGTAAATTTAGATCATTAGGAGTTGACTCATTCAGACTAACATGAGCCTCCTGCTGCATCCAGGTTTCTGTGAGCTGAGGTAAATCAATCTGATTATCACAAATCAAGCCACAAGCTAACAAGTTTAAGAAAAGAAAGATCATATGTTCATTTAACCGCATTTAATTGTTTTATTTGTTCAGTTAAAAGAGTATTCATTGTTGAGATTTCCATGACATATTCCTGTAAAGATTTTATGCAATGCTTTTTTAAGCCTTCCAAGCTCATATATAATAAAATATTGCCTTTGGCACTACGTGGTAGTCATTTGTTATGAAATATTAATTGTTTTCTGGTGCTATTTTTCCAACCTGGAATCAGGATGCTTGGCATCACTGTGACACCCCTGTCCCCATGTGGGTCACCCTAAAACCGCTGAAGCATGGTATGAAAAAATAGCAGTTGCTGTCAAGCTGTAGATTAGGTGCTAAAAGAGCCACTTCATCTCAACTTTCAGCAGAAATGATCACCCTCTGCTTGACGTCACCACCCATTGGTGTGATTTACTGGTCAGGGGCGGAACGGTCAAGGTACTTCCTGGAGAGTGTAGGTAATGACCGCTTTACATAGACCGGTGATGGCCGCTTGTTTTCCAGGACAGGGGGGGGCAGTTTTCCAATGCAAGTAATGTGGTGCTAGACCTTGTGCTGCGGATGTTCCCCTGAACAGAGTCAGAGTTTATTTGAGAGCCAATGTTCTTTTCTACCAGTTTTGTGCACCAAGCATCAACATGGGGACGTAACACAGAAGTTCCGATAGGTGGAGGTAATGGGTACTCCAGTAGGTACTCAGGCATGCATGAACCAAGCAAAACATCACTTTGGGCATAACTTTGGTGAAGGAATAGTATCATAACATAGTTAAAAGCCCAAATAACCATATTTTTGCATGATATAGGACCTTTAAGATTGGTTTTAAATCTTTTCTTTTGGGCTGTGGGGAAGCCACTGTCTTATACCCCTTTTGCACTACCCTTTTTAACCATGCCGAGACCGGTCCGAGCTCGGTAACTCAGATAACTTTCGAGTGTAAACGGATCGCAAACTGAACTGCACCGTGCCAGACACAACCGAACCGCGCTAAATCTAGACCAGTTCGATAGGTGGGCTTGGCCCAGTTTTTCAGTGGCACGGTTCTCTGTTAACAAAGAGCGCATGAGCAGACTGTGTCATCTCCTTACAGTCAACTGACTAATTTTGCTGTTTCAGACATTCATAATAATACTAGCTTCCTTACCCTGCCACACGATTTCCAGTGATGATTCTGCTTAGCAGTGTGATGAACCTCAGCATCTGTTGTTGTTTCCTGCGTCTGTAAATCCTTATTAGACGTTTGTTTGTCTTATCCACGTCCCAGAAGCCGACTCTGACAAGTAAATTCACCAAAGGTTGCCTTCTTCCCCTGACCCTCCGCAAACGCCGAAATATCACAATTATAACCAGACATAACTTCCTGAATGTTACGGGCGCCACCATTTTGATTTGCTTGATTCCCTCCTTCAATCCTAGAGAGCAGTAGTACCGCAGATCGTCACTAGGAGGCGAGTAACCATGCTAGCGTGATGTGTAAACGGTCGTCAGAACCAAACTTGGCTTGGTTAACTGATCCAAGCTCGGTCCGAGCTCAGCATGGATCGCTTTAACAAGGGTAGTGTAAATGGGGCTTTTTTGGTGTCATGGGTAAGTAACAGAGGCTGTTAACTCTTGTGCAAAACTACAATTCTGCTTCTTTGATTTATCTGCCTTCCTTCTGACTCTCTTCTACTGTCATAAATTGGATTGGATTATGCTGAAAGGGTGTGATCTTATAAACTGAAAAGAGTAGAGACACCTTCTAAAGAGGAGAATAGGACTTTATTGTTTGGTGAATGTGCTCCATCTATGTTTTTGAATCAAAAGCCTAGTCTTTTCTGTTGTGGTAATTTTTAAAATATTTAAAATATTCCCTGGTATGAACAGTTAGATGTCTGTGTGTGTGTGTGTGTGTGTGTGTGTGTGTGTGTGTGTGTGTGTGTGTGTGTGTGTTTGTTTAAGCATTCATCTGAAGCAGTATTAGAAGTAGAACTGAATACCAACCCTTTAAAGGACCCATTTTTCTCTTATGTATTTTTTTCATTATGCTATTACAATTGTACGACACATTCCTTTGGCGTGGTGTTGTCATGTTGTATTTGTTATTGAATGGTGGTATGCAAATGAAGCAAAGCTAATGCTCCTGCAGAATGAAGGCCTAATATTTTACGGAGCTCCCAGAGAAATTGTAGCCTCAGGGCACAAGGTGCTTTACTGCAGCCTTGGGCCTGAAGAAAAGAGAATTGTGAGATTGGGTGTTAACCTTCATGGAATTAGTGCTCTCATATGATTTTTGAGCCAAAAATGTTCCAGTTCTTAATCGGTGCTGGTGCTGCAACCAGTTATTAACTGGTTCTGTAAAAGAACCAGTTTGCTTTTCCACTACCTTAGAGCCAAGGCTGCATCACGTCATTATAAACGTCTCATTCGATTATGATTACATCCTCCCATCCCATTCTGTATTTTTGTGAAGGGTTATGGAGCATGGAGACAGCTTAGCCAGACATATAATATAATTTATACTTGTATCCCTGTAAATAGATGCTACAATATCACAACCTTAGTTTATTAACGCTGTGATAGGGAACCAGCAGTGCTGGCAAACCCTTTACAATTCTGATTAGCTGATTTGTCATCTGCACCAGCGGCAGAAAAACAAGAGCTCACTCTGCTATAGCAAGATTTATTAACAACGCCTGGTGAAATTATAGGCAGTGTTAAAGAATTAAGTCGTTTATGGATTCAGGGCAAAATAATCAGCTCACAGTGTTTTAACTGGCAGCTGTTCCCCTCTGCTAGCTCCTGATGAAAGCCATTCTTCTGGCCCAACAGCCAACTGTGCCAGGGAGATCTCCGGTGCTGGGTGCTGGAGCCGCTGTTTTGTCTGTTTTCTGTTTGACAAACAGCCATTTAAACCTTCCTCAGTTGTCTGAAGTTGTTGGTTGGACATAACCTGGCCAGCCAGATTGATAATGTGTAGCACTCTACGTTCTGCACGAAAAGGAGAGACATTTAGCAGAACTCTCGAAGCTGATTGGACTCTCCAACCTACAAAGGTAGGTTTTAGCCAATCATGTTATCAAATTACAACTTAAACAGCACACATCAGGTGACCTGAGTTAAGGCACTTCCTGCTGTTCTCTTATCAAAAAAGAAATTGTGGATTTAGGCAGAACAGATGTGACAGCAGCAGCTACGTGTGCTGCCATGTTCATGTTGGTTCAGCTGTCGGCTCAGCAGCTCTTGTTTTTGTCGCACCGGTATCTCCTGCCTTAAACCACAATACTGCAACGTGATTGGCCCGAACCGTTTTTGGTGCGGACACAAACGATTGAAGCCGGGGCGTTACAAGAAGGATTTTTCGTGTTTGTGAACACAGATACAGCTAGAATTCATCTTGCAGGCAAGGTTAAGTTGCACACGTGTCCTACAGAATACCAACACAACAAGAGGTGGCCTCAATCTATCCATCGCCATCCAATCATCTCCTGATCCCTCTTTCCATGACTTATGAGCAAGGAATCTAGACATTTGAATCCCCCTGATGAGTAGCTAAAGAGCCAAACAGGAACACATATTTTTGACACCTGGTAGGGCTCTAAGGCTAAAGAACGCAGAATATCAGATATCTCAAAGGCTGAAAAGGAGCCCTTTTCAGGGTGGAAGCCTTATTTGTGTGTTCCTTAGTTATGTGAATAGATTTTATGTGTTTGTTAACTTGTGATTCTCACTTCCTTTTTCTTCACTGCAATAAACACGTTTTTAGATATATAGTTATAGAAATGCATTTTTAATACAGCTCCACAGGAGAAGAAGGGAGCGCTGCAGGAGTCAAAATGACGAGCCGAATACGGGAGAGATGAGACAAGAACATGTTAAGAGGAGAGGCTTAGTTGGCCTTTTCATAATTTACTCTGTGTGTGTGTGTGTGTGTGTGTGTGTGTGTGTGTGTGTGTGTGTGTGTTGTTCACCTGACTGAATATGGGTACAATAACTGAAAACACAGGAAAACAAATCTTGAGTTTCAAAGATAATCTGAAATGTGGGTAATCCTTGCGCACATCACTCCTCTTTTGTCAGTGAATCACCATGAATACACCAAGCTGGGTGAGTAAACAGCAGCGAGAGCACTGTAGGTGGGAAATAGTGTTCCAGATTTATTTAAGTCTCCTTAAACTCCACGCTGACTGAAAGATGCTCAAGTCCTCCTACAATGTAGATGAATGTATCTTGTGGTTCAGCCGTGAGGGATTCACTAAAGTTATGGACCCCATGAGCCTTCAGATTGGTCATTCTTACTGCTGTTTACAGCATGATAGCACAAGAGGGAGGGCAAAACCCCAAAAGGTGCTCCCAGACTTCATGGTAGCAAGAGGAGACTACCTAGCAGTGCTGCAGTCAGTGGACATATAAAAGCAGACCAGAGCCAGATGTTAGTGGCTTGTGGGTGGGACTTTGTTCTGTGGGAATAAGGCGTTTATGGGCTTTTTTGCCAAATAATACGGTTTGTTCTGTGAAGGAAAACATGCAGCAACGCCTCCAGCTGAACAGCTTAGACTCACGTTGACAAACACGCGTGCATGGAACCACTGAATGCAGAAAACTACAACAGAGAAGCTCAGATTACAGCACACAGGACTATGAGTTTGATATAGATGCCGTTTACTGACGTTTTTGCTTCTTTATGTCACAAACAGTGGATTGTTGTTGTTTTAAAGTTGCTGTAGGGGGGTCTGAAAAAAAAATTGAGGACTTTCAGAATATTTGGACTAGCACACCTTCCAGGTCCCTCCCAGCCCTCCCTCCACAGCTCCTCCCCCAGGGTGGAGCCCGCCATGTTTCTCCAATATTTACCCTGATTTTATTTTGGGTGCAGTCTAATTCTTTCTTTTTAGCTTACTTTTCATCTTCTGTTAACCCCTCTTTGTTTCCTGAGCAGGTGCCACTTGGGAAATTGCCATTTTTCCTGTAACACCGGTTGTTTCTCCACTATTTCAACTGCAGCCAGTCAACTATGTTTAGCTTGAATGATGGTAGCACTTTGAGGGGAGGGGGTGTAAGCAGGCGTACATGACCGTGACTGACACTGCTAACAACCAATCAGAGCCTCCTGGCTCCTGATCAGACGCAACCAATCAGCTCTGATTGGTTGCGTCGGATCAGGAGACGTGTATTTCTGAAAATGGCAACAGAATCCCTGGAGGAGCTGACTTTTTTCCACAGATTATCAGTTTCATATTTTACTGTCAGGACATAGTGACAGTTTTAACAAATTTACAAAAATACATTTTTACAAATGTTTCCTACTGCAGCTTTAATGGTTCAAATCTTGTGTCTTAAACATGAGTTGCAGCTCTTTAACGTCATCTTAACTACTTTCTAAAGGCTTCCAGATGTCTCTTTATACTACTGATCTTCAGGCATGCTGCATTTTTCTCCAGCTGGACTCCCTTCATCTTCAGAAAAAAAACAGTGTAAATGGAGCTGTGAAGATAATTAACCTGAAAAGGACTGTTACAAAAGTAGAAATTCATATAATATGATTGATTTAATCACAGAGAGCGTCGTAAAAATATGGCCATCTCTTTAGCTGTTCACATTTTATCCTGATCTATAACAATCCCAATGTTTTATCAGCCATTTTGTGTGATAGACCAACTCAAAACTTTGAGCTAACTGTGAAGGTGATGAAAGGTTTTCAAAAATGGTTCCTAAATACAATTGGGAGACAAGTTCATTTGTTTTCAATACTACCCTCTATGCAATACTTTACAGGAAAAACTTTTTGCTGCAATCACGACTGCGCGCTGTTCTACCGGGGGAGGGTGATTGTTGCAATCTTGTTTCAAAAATATGCCTATTCCAGACATTTTTATCCATTCCTCTTTGCAATATATCTAAGTTGAGTCAGACTGGAAGGACATTTGATCATCTATTTTTGCCTCAGGTTCTCATTTGGACATCGACCTGTTCTCGGCCTCCCCTGATTCTTTTATCTGATAATGTGGTGTTTGTATTGTAGACTTGTGTAGTAATAAGACAGTTCAAAACTTAACTATATTGACCATATTTAATCTAAAAGACAGAAGAATACTTACAGATTCATTACTGGGTTCCCATAACAACACAACGCAGCCGTTACCTGAGGACCCCGTTAGTTCTCCCACAGACCCCATAAAGGAAGCGTGTGTCCACCCATTCAGGGGCGGGCACAGCATGATATCAGCGTTCCATTCTCACGTTGGTGGAGAGGATCATGCAGTAAGCAGACGTCCTTGCTGACACATACCACCCATAACAGTCATTCTGTCCAGTCTAAGTATGTCAGACAATTTGCCTTCAGAGTCTGTTTATCTGTAATTTCCATGGTAACAAACTGTGCAGTCTAGTCTCTGTAATCTCAAATCTCTTACATCTCCATCTTTGTCTTGTTTTTTAAACTCTGACTAGCTTTTCTGCCCCTGCTAAAAAGCCTCTCCACAGTATGATGCTGCCCACACCATTGTTTGCTGTGGAGCTTTGGTTCAGGGATGAATATGCAGCGTTATTTTTTTAACCACACAAAGCATTTTGCATGTAGAGCAAAACTTTGAATTTTGGCTTCCTGTGGACCATAGCACCATCTTCCTGTTACTGTGTTATTCTGATTTCTGCCTTTCTGCACTCCACCACACCCCCTTCTCTACAACCAACCTTGTGTTTTCTCCACTGCATTAGCTCTCCACGGCCACCAAGTCAGTGGCAGATGATGAATCCCTGTAGATAACTCAGGATGTGTTCCTTCTATCTGTGTTTACCTCATTACAACCTCTTGTCTCATGGATTTCTCAGCCTTACCAGACTTCTACCTGGACCTTTAAACTTCATCCTAACTGCTTTCTACCAGAACCACCGGGACAGGTCAGAAAGTCAATTACAGGGACACACATGACAAACCACATGCACAGTAGACAGTTGTCCTG
>NW_023396992.1:0-27500 GCF_011125445.2 Fundulus heteroclitus
GCCTGCTCTGGGTCTCCCATCCAGCATCGGATATCCCAGAAGCAGCAGCCTGCTCTGGGTATCCTAATTTCCACATCCAGCATGGATCTCCCATGCAGGAGCCAGCTCTCTGCTCTGGGTCTCCATATTGCAGCATGGATCTACCCAGGCAGAGAGCAGCAGGCCTTGTCTGGGTCTCTCCACATCCAGCATGGATCTCCCAGGCAGCATGCAGGCCTGCTTCGGATATCTCCAACATTGCAGCATGGATCTCCCAGGCAGCAGCAGCCATCTGCTCTGGGTCTCCTAATCTCCAATCCATCAGCATGGATGTCTCCCAGGGCCAGCAGCAGCCTGCTCTGGCGTTCTCCACATGCAGCATGGATCTCCCAGGCAGCCAGCAGCAGCCTGCTCTGGGTCTCACACATCCAGCATTGGATCTCCCAGGGCAGCAATTAGCATGCCTCTGGGTCTACCTAACCTCCACATTCAGCATGGATCTCCAGCAAGCAGCATTGAAGCTGCTCTGGTTCTCCTATGCTCCACATGCAGCATGGATCTCCCAGCAGCATGAGCCTGCTCTGGGTCTCCACATCCAGCATGGATCTCCCAGCAGCATGAGCCTGCTCTGGGTCTCCACATCCAGCATGGATCTCCCATGCAGGAGCAGCCTGCTCTGGGTCTCCATATGCAGCATGGATCTCCCAGGCAGGAGCAGCAGCCTTCCTGCTGCTCATGGGTTCATGGGTCAGATTGGCCTCCTTTAGCAACTCAGTCTCTTCGCACAGCACTGCCTCCTCATTGCACATGCAAGGCAGGCGCCTAACTAGAAAATTTCTGAAGAAATTTAGCAAGGCGCCTGCCACTTGGTGCATACCGTACCGTCAGAAATAGCAACAGGAAGCAACACTGCGAATTTCAGCTTCCTACGGTCTTCATAGCCCCCGCAGCGGCCGTCAAAAGGTGCCATGTTAAGTCAATGGACCTCCTAGGAGCCTCTTGCTAGCAGCGTTGTCATGGAGACTCACTAACAGCTTCAGCCATCTCTCTGTCTGTAAAGGCAGAAGAACTCTGGCTAAGCAGAAGTTGATAGGACCTTTCTAAAGCTATTTCCGTTCAGCAACATGCTAACGGTTAGCCGCTAGCATGGTTGTATTCAGTGTCAGCGGGTGATGTTACTCTGTTAGTTTGGTTGAAATCCTGTACTGAGAAGTTGAAGTCCTGTACTGAGAAAAACTTCTCAGTAATCCTGTACTGAGAAGTCCTGTACTGAGAAGGAGAAAATCCTAAAATTCACCAAATCTGTCAAGCAGGAGTTTGTACAAGCTTCTTATAGCTACTTCCGGTTAGCAACATGCTAACCGTTAGCCGCTAACATGGTTGTGTATGGTATCACTGGGTGAGTGTACTCTGTTAGTTTGGTCCAAATCCTGTACTGGGATGAGCTTCAAATAGGGAGAAAAAACATTTAGTCATTTATAACGTTGCCATGGTAACTCAAAATGGCGGGTGGTACAGTAAAATACTTCATGGGATCAGCACACATGTTTTAATATACACACTGTGGGGATTATAATACAAAGCTCTAAGTCTCCCACACCGGGAATCGATCCCACGACCTCTTGCATGCTAAGCCTGCACTCTCCCTCTGGGCTATACTGTAGCACCATATATGGGCATGCAGTATTGGGAGCATAAGGGGTTTGGTCTCCCATTGAAAAGCATTGGATGTTTGACACCTCATAGCTTGGAGATGCTTTATGCCACGTAGCCCAAATTTCTTGTGGAGCTTTCTCTCTAAAGGAAGAACAGACTCTGTGAAGCAGAAGTTGGTGAAACCTTCCTAGAGGTACTTCCGGTTAGCAACATGCTAACCGTTAGCCGCTAACATGGTTGTGTTCAGTATGACCGGGTGATTGTACTCTGTCAGTTTGGTCCAAATCCTGTACTGGGAAGTGCCTCAAATAGGGGTGCCAATACTTATTGTCACCAAACATGACCAAAGTTCATGGGACAGATTGGCCTCCTTTAGAAACTCAGCCTCACCACATCTGGGCCCAGAACTCAACATTTGACCAAAATGACGTGTAGCACCATTTCCCACAGGTGGGTGGTGCTGTATTGGCCAATAGGGGGTTTTCAGCTGACGTCACGCTCACGTGACTACTCAGCGCGTCCGCCATATTGGGTGGCAGTCGTTTCGCACCGTTGACCTGCATTGTATGACGCCTTAGGCAGTATTGGAAGTGAACAATGGGGAAAACATGTTTAATGGTTGGTTGCACGGCCCGTGGAGGTGGAGATCAACGCTCTTTCTATCGCCTACCAGCCGTAATAGTGAATCAGTGTGAAAAAAAAAAAACAGCTGTCTGAACAACGCCGTCACCTATGGCTGACACGGATATCCAGGTCCGATTTGGACGGTGTTAAGCTGGAATACGCCAGAGTCTGCGGTGCTCACTTTGTCACAGGTAATTAACTGTTAAGTATTTAAAACATATAAGAAGAATATATTAATAATAGGGCTTGGGCGTTATGACTTATTACTTTCCGCGGCTGTCGTGTTGACTGCCTCCGCCGCCTCTACTGCCTATTACTACCGCATACTGTACTCCCTCTCTCAGCCGTGTTTTAATTTGATTAATTTCACCTTAACATGGTAAACTGTTGCTGTATTGTGGGCTGTAACAGCGCAACACATGATCGCCATGGGAAAAACATAGAAACAGATTAATTTTCCACCGCTTTCCTGCCTGGAGGCGCAACCACGGAGAACAACTGTTAGCGATAACAAAGAGTCGTCGGCTCGCTTGGATCGCGGCTGTAAGACCGAACATAACTTTCCACAGTATCCCGATGTCAATGAGAGTGTGTTCTAAACGTTTGAAACACATAGCAGCAAGTTAAAAGTACATTACATGCGCGAGTGGTTGTTAGCGCTAACGGTTAGCAGCTACTAAACTAGCATGGGCCAGAGCCCGTCTGAACGCAGCTTACCTTTGAACGAGTTGCTGTGTTCCCACTGTTTGCTGGCTTTATGATCTGCAGCTCCTACCGGCGCCAATACGGTAAATACAACTTAATTTTGCACTGGTCATTGTTCTGCTTAAATAATTAAAGCCGCGACGCCCGCCGCCGGCGGGCGGTGCAACACATTTGCGTCGGATTGTTTACATTTTTACCATCTTATTAAAACTCACCCGTCCACGTATGATGGCGATTTCCTTGATGTACATAACCAGATGTGAACTGGTTGTGAGCCTCTAGATCCTTGTAAGCTCTCATTTCCTCAAGAGTGTGCAGAGGGTTTTCACTGAACACCAGGTAATGCACTATGTCGCCGTGCTCTACATTTGGCCAATCATCTGGATTACGGCTAAACAAGGCACCGTGGAGGGCATACGGGTCCATATGGTCGATCACGGAACATTTCCTCAGATATACGTCCTTATCTGGTCGCTCTAGCGTGCTGGCGTACTTATCCATTCGCGATATTCGCGATACGATAATACGTGTAAGACAACTAGAGATAAGGAAGTGTGCCACCCAATATGGCGGACCGGAAGTTGGCCAGTGACGTCAGTGAAAACACCCTATTGGGTCGTGTCTGGTTATCATGCCAGGTCCTGTTGGAAGCAAAGGCCCAATAGGAAAGCATGTGAAATCCAAAATGAGACAGAAAACTGACACATGGCTGAAAGTCACATGAAAATTTTAAAATGTTAAGAGGAAGTGACTGTGCGAATTTCAGATTTCTACATTAATCACAGCCGCTGCAGCGGGCGTCGAAAGTTGCCATTCTATCTCAATGGAGTGTCTCCCTATGGCCCTCAGAGTTCCGTCGTCATGGAAACTCACTGACACAGCTGCAGTGGGCCAGTTTACTGAAGTGCAGACACTTTGTGTCAGAGGCTGCTATTGGATTATAATGGAGAACTTTGCCTCGAACAACGCTTCATATCTCCTGTTCCATAAATGGTAGAGACGTAATTTTTTCTGCGTTTAGTTCGTAACGGATAGGGGAAGAAGATAAGCTATTGTTTTTTGCTGGAAAAACTTTAATAAAGGCGTAAAAAATTATGATCTAAATGGGATTTTTATGGATTTTCAGAAATCCTCTTAAAACGGTTCCGAACAAATCGCTGTAGCTCAAAAAGTATAAGAGATATCAAAATAATTCTTTCACCATGAGTATCAGCAGGCTTTTGAGGACCATGAAGCTCATTTTTATGTTTGTACAAAAATCGGTGTAGACACAGCGACAATGTAAAAAAGTGGTTGATGTGGGAAAATGCAGCTCCAAAGCGTTTTTAGGATTTTGCACATTTGCTACTCCCGAACAAATTGTTCCTGCGGAAAAACCGTAACAGTTATACACAAAATTCCTTTTTTATGAGTGCCAGAAGGTTTGGGACATTCATGTGTGAAAGTTTCATGTCTGTACATAAAACGGTTTAGGAGTAGCGACGATGCGAAAACATGTGATGTTTTGGATTTTTAGACGTAATTTTTCAAAACCGCTCCATAGGAAATGAATGGGGGAGGTTTCGGGTTTGTGTCGGTCTGAGGTGATTTGCGAAAAATCTATAAATGCCACACCAATGAGGGTTACATTTCCCGAATCCTGACAAAAATACCTACGTTTTGATGTATAATTTGTCTACATAGAGTGAAAATTGAGCGAGTAGGCTCAAGTTGTTAGGAGTTTTGAAATCTTTAAAAAAGCTAGAGTGGGCCACTCTAGCGGTTGGAGAATTCCGTCATTGACTTTCATTGTAAACGATGATTTTACTGATTTTTGGACATGAGCTTTGAGGAGTAACTGTGAAGAGACGATAAAAGATATCCGCATCCCGTTTTCACTTCTGAGTAGGTCACAGATACAAACTGGAAGTTAAACGGTGTTCGTAGGTGAAAGCATGACGACACAGTACAGCGTTGAAAATGGTCATTTGGAGGCTTTTTTGAGGCTTTCTTTCTACCCGACTCCATTCATTCCTATGGGGTTTTTTGGGGGTGGTTTTTCGCTAATTTTGTTGCTATGGTAACTTGAAATCCCAATAAAAGTAGTAGCACACATCTCGTAATCGATCCGGACGTTTTGATACCTATATTGTGGGGGTGCACGCTACAGTTCGGGCCGCATTAATCGTGACGGAAGAAGAAGTAAAGAATATTAATAAAGAGACGCGTTTAGAGGTGCATAGTAATAGGTGCCTCCATGCATTTGCATGGGAGGCAGTGCTGTGCTTCGCACAGCACTGCCTCCTCATTGCAAATGCTATGGCAGGCGCCTAATAAATAAAGAGACACGTTTAGAGGTGAATAGTAATAGGTGCCTCCATGCATTTGCATGGGAGGCAGTGCTGTGCTTCTTTGTAAAGTCTTGTTCTTTCACTAATTTAGTTCAAAAAATGAAATTCATGTGTTTTTATAAATTAATAAACGGAGGTCCCCAAGGAGAAGGGACCGTGTCCTCATTCTTCCCAATTGAGCCGGGAACCAGAGGCTAGCAATTCGGTTCAAGGGCAGGTTGCGGGTCGGGTGGAGGTTTCACCTGGGGCTTCACCGATGGCGGTGGACTTTGAGTCAAGTCCCTTGCCCGTCAAGAAGCCTAGAGTGGCAGTGGCTGAAGTTGACATGCCACCTGAAGCCACAGTAGTGGAGTTTCCGGACGAGGAGGACGATGTAGATGTTGTGTGGGACATAGCTGACGGGGATCTGTGGCTCACATCCGATGTACCCGCACAGCAACCTGCAGCGCCCTTGCCCCAGCGGGGCTTACGGCAGGGTAAAACACAGTTTCCGGTTAAAAACACTGGAGGTGATTCTGAGGTTCAGTCTGATCAACTAAATCCGGGTGGGGAGTTGGATTGTTATATGCACCATCAACATGGTGGGAATAAATATAAGAACTGGACCTTAATAGCCAACAGGCCGGTATTGATTTTGGGAGATTCTAATTTATCGAGGTTGCCCCCGATTCAAGACCGGTGGGTTCAGGTTGATAGCTTCCCTGGAGCAACATTGGCTCAAGCCAGGCATTTGCTCAAGTACAACACGGCCACTTCTAGCTCGGTGCGTTCTGTTATATTGTCTTTTGGGATAAATAACAGGAACTGTAAGAGGCAAGTGCTTTTAAAGCAAGAGGTCAAAGGCCTTCGAGACGCTGCCGTTGCCACCTTCCCAGAGGCCGAGGTATTTTTTGTTTGCGTTAATATCCCGGATGGAATTACACCTAGGGAGAAGTCCACTTTAAGGACATTGAATTTTCTCATTAAAGACGGGGGTTTACATATACCACGTTTAGCGAAACCTAAGTTCAATACCGTGTTGGCGAGTATTCACTGGACTCCGGAAACCGGCATGGCGATGTGGGACCATTGGAGGTCTTTTTTAAGCTCCAACCGCCTGCTGGGAGGAATCACGATGGAGGTTTAGGGGAGGTTGTCAACCTGTCTCGGTTTCTTTCTTTAAGCCCACATCAATTTTCGTTGCTTAGAAAAGGTTTATCATTTTCGCCTTATCCAACTTGTTTACACAATATCCGGGATTCTCTATTGGTTGATGTTTCTGAATACCACCGCCGTCTCAAGCTCAGAGTTTTTTTTGGGGCTGCAACAGCCACACCAGCAACCCCCTTTCTTTCACGGTCTGCTTGGGAACCCCCTGCCAGTAAAACACCACAGGTGTTACACCTTTTGTTTAAAAAGGACATCCAATCCATAAGGGGTTTATCTTATAACCGGGATAAACCGAATCTTACACCCTTAGAGGAAGAAGCTCTATCGCAACTTCAAAGGGATACAACTATTGTCATAAAGCCAGCAGACAAAGGCAATGCGGTGGTCATTATGGATAAGATCGACTATATACAGGAGGGTTTAAGACAATTACGGGATACCACATACTATATATTATTAGAGAAACCACTGTTTCCAGAAACATCTAAAAAGATCCTTGGTATCTTTGAATCTTTACTACAACAAGGTTGCATCTCACAAAAGCAATACAGCTACTTGGTGGGTCCTCAACCACCCCGTCCAAGGTACTTTTACTTGCTACCCAAAATACATAAGCTGTTGGACAAATGGATTGTGCCGCACCGTATGCCTCCGGGTCGTCCGATAGTCTCGGATTGCGGAAGTGAGAGCTACGGGGCGGCGGAATATTTGAACTTCTTCTTTTCTCCCTTATCGAGGCTACATCCCAGCTACATCAGAGACACGCAACATTTCCTGGATAAGATCAGAAGTATTCGTATTAAGGAGCCTTGTTTTCTCTTCACCATGGACGTGGCCAGTCTCTATACCAACATAGAGATACCGTTGGGTATGGCGGCCATTGAACGTTGTTTGGAGAAATACCCGGTGGAAGGTCGACCGGATAAGGAGTTACTCCAATTACTACATCTGAACTTAACGCTCAATGATTTTGAGTTTAACGGGAGATATTATCTTCAGGTCAAAGGCACAGCTATGGGGAAGAGGTTTGCCCCGGCGTACGCCAATATATACATGGCAGAATGGGAGCAGACAGCGTTGCAGAAATGCAGGAAGTTACCTGTAGTGATAATGGCCGAAACACCCGGTGACCCCGAGGTCCACTACTGAGGATGTGTCTCATCAAAAAAAAAATTTTAGGGATAATTTTCTTAACTGAAATGCTTTATGGGCTTCCTTATGTTTTAGATTTCTCTTAGCTTTGATTCTTGGAATTTGGTTTAAGCTTTAATTTTTAGCTTTAATTTTTAGCTTCTGTTTATTAGCTCCAATTCTTAGTCTACTGTTAGGCTTAATTTTAGCCTTCATTCTTAGGTTATAGGCTCATTCCTTAAATTAGTTCTTATCTTAAAACCTTGATTGAAGTATTTACCTTAATATTTAGTACTTGGCTTTGGTAAGTGTATTTTTAAATGGTTTAAAGACTTTTAAAAGATACTTTAAAATGCTTAGCTTAAATACTTAAACTTATCTTAAAATAGTTAAAATACTTAAAATAAAAGAGAAAAGGGGAAATAGTACTTAAAAAAACATATCTTGAGAATATTATAAAATTTATCTTAAAAATATTTAAACTTACCTCTAATGCTTAATTCTAATACTTACCTCTAATACTTACCTCTAATACATGTAATCAGGTTGAAACTGTGACTATTTTTCTATAAATAATTAAAATGAAAACCAAATTTTAACATTAGTAACAGTATGACAGTAGGGTTATACTACTTTATTGCACCTACTGACCTTCACAGCATTGATCATTAAGAAAGGAAAAGTCACATTTCTATGTCTGCCCACTTTTACAGTGATTAATCTATAAATTATATGCAGTTAGTCCAGCTCATTCTTTCAGTGAAATGGTAAAAATACCAGAGAAGGGAAGCCATTTGTTATATTTACTATACAACACTATACATTTGACCTTTTCTTTCTTGAGAACTATATTAATCTGCATATTAAGCAGGTATAGTTTTATGCTGTGAAAAAGGCGAGAATTGAAAAAGCAATTATGGTAACATTTGGCATTTTTTATTTACAGGAAGAAACAGAAACAAAATATGTGAGGATAAACACCTCTGTGCTAATCCTCCAAATATTTTTAATGAAGGGGACCTGAAACCAGCCTTCTAGCTAAACAGGGCCACCATCGTCCTCCTCCTTCAGCTGCTGCCCATCCAGAAGGCCCATGGATGGCCACGGGAGAAATAGGTGCTGGTGACCCTCTACTGGCTGGCCTGCGGTGCATCCTATAGGGAAACAGCTTGCAGTAATATCTCTTACCTTCTTGTCCTTAAATAGAGCCAACAATGACACACAATTGATACATAGATTATATTAATTGGATAGAAGATTAAGACATATCAGCATATTACCTAAATTACAAGTTATTTTATATTTGGTAAAGGTCAAGTGGAGGCATGCTACAACAGGCACCACAACAGGGCGAGAAACATAATTGAGCCTTTGGTGGTCTGAAGACACAGTGGTGTTCCATCTTCTTAAGGGTGCTGGAGGTCCTCCCGACATTTGCCCTAAAAGTAATTGCCGCCTGCTGCATCCTCCACAATATTTGTATAGAGGCAGAGGACCAGCTAGACGTGGAGGACGAGGAGGTTGACCCAGAGGAGGACGGCCATCCAGCGGCTCAAGACAGGGAGCTGTCTGGAAGCTGCCTCCGAGCCAGACTGGCAGCCCAGCTCTGCTCCAGCAGAGCTGGCTGCATGTTTAAGTGAACATGACTACATCTGACCTAACTCTGTAAACGGGCCATATATAGGGAAGCTTAAAAGTATAATGTTCTCGCCTCAAATGATCTGAAAACGTACTTTTGCAGAACAGCAGCAGACAAGGGAATGTTTAACTTACCACTGTGAGCTCTGTTTGCGCTGTCTCGAATCAAGCTGCGCCCATGGTGCATTCTGGGAAAGCGGTCAGTCTGAAGAACATATGCACGGCTCCTATCTTCGCACTCTGTTCTCCATTAACCAGTCTTGGAAACCGTGACGTCAGACCACTGTTGTGAATTTGTATTCTCAAAGAAAAAAATCTGTATTCTCAAGCAGCCGCTGCTGTTTGTGTTCATGAAGAATAAAGGCCAAATTTAAACTTTAAATTTGTAACTATTTAAACAGTATGTTGTATCTTTTGCATGAGATTTCAATTATTATGAGTTTACAAATGTTTGTTATGCACAACTTCTGACTAATATGCACACGACTGTCCTTTTATGTACAAGTCTATTTTGAAAGTGATCTTACCTCATACACATTGATCTGCAGCAAAACGATTGAAAGTCTGGCATTTGCGTCGTAATCGAGGGACCAATTCAGCTTTAAACACTCCTTCTGCTCCCAGAGATGACCAGACAGATGCGCTGCTGTTAATTTTTTTTCTCCATTTCATGTGACTCATTTTGCCATCTGCTTTATACAAGAAAGCAATCCCACTAAAATTCTGACAAGTGAGTGCACATTAATATCATATAGATGTTGTGCAATTATACACTGTTTAAAGTTATTTAATGTTTATTAAATAAACCTCTGTGTGTTAAGTATTGTCTGGTGATGATCAGCTCTTAAGCTGATATCAAGATAATGGTTGAAAGGGATGAATTTGAGCACTAGCGATCTTTTAACAGCAAAACCTGCACACACATAGAATAAAGGAGTGACAACTTCTTCTCAAGTCCAAGAATTTAATAACAGAAATAAATGAAAATCCAGAGAACATCACTATGTAATGCTGTTTATCTGAATTAACACAATATTTCGATTAACAAATCCTCTCTACAAGGCTAGTGAAACTTAACTAAACTACTAAGCAAAATTAAGATAAAAAGAAGCTAAGCAAGCAACGATTTACATGCAAAACAAACAAAAGACAAAACAAAAATGGTTACTCATAATCAGATCTTCAGTGAATCCTTGTTCACTGAAGATCTGATTCCAAAAAGCACGGAATGGAATAAAAAAAAAACATTTGCCATGCGTTTCAACCCATTCACAATGCAAAGCCCAAGTTAACCAGAACATTATTTTGAGTAAATAATATTCTGAAGACTGATTTGCTCAGTAAAATCATTTAACCTTATGACGGCCAATCTTATTAATGCGATCCTACCTCCGGGCGCTAGGGGGCGCTGCAGCGATCGTCGCCAACCTGTTTAAAGTCTATAGTTATCAAAATTGTATTGAAAACCGGCATTAATATACCATATTGATGCGGGAATAAGGCTCATAACACCATCGAAGGATGGCGGAGCAGAACAGTTACGCTTTATGCTTTAAAACAAACTCCTTCTGAAATGTCTGAAACCGGATGTTAGCAAGGCTAATAGCAGTTTGGTTAGCGGGCGTTCGGCACTAACAAATAAAGGCTTTAGCTTTATTTTTAGTCTTAATGAGTGGGCTGGATAACATAAACATTAATGTCCCATCAATGTATGAAACCCTTGTGGAGATAACCTTCCTGTTAAAACCATAATTTACACTCAAATGATATTAGCAGTACAATAAACGGAAGGCTAGCGTGAGCTATTTCGTTAGCCCTTGGTTGTAAGCATCATGTGTCCAACGGTTTACAAAACATTTCCCAATAAACCTTTTTCTTCACCCTCAGCTCGCTGCCCAAACCTGTCCTTTGTCTCGTGTTAGTTCTGTCCAGTTTGGCCATTCACGGAAGGAGCGTTGAAGGAGGGAAGTTGTTGGCAGGCTATTCAATTCAATTCAATTCAATTTTATTTATATAGCGCCAATTCGTTTATTTATTTTTTAAATATTTATTTATTTATTTATTTGAATAGGGACAAAGCACATTAATGAACATCAGTATAAAAACAAATGTAAATATGCCGGATTATAGCTACAAAGCTAGTTTTCATCTGTAGTCCCTAGGCAGGCAAATGCATAAGAAAGAACATATAATTTACAATATAAGCATCGCAAGGAAAATGTTAAAAGTTTAGTGGTCACATGACTGGTTTGCTTTCATCCATAGTTTGAGTTGAGCTCTAAAGCTGATCAGTGTAGGGCTCTCCCGTATGTGTAGAGAAAGACTGTTCCATATGTTAGTGGCTCTCACAGAGAGAGTGTTCTGACCAAAAGTTGTTATTCTGTGAGGGACCTCACAGTCTCCTCTGGAGGAGGCCCTGGTTCTCAGGCCACTTGAAGTCTTAGGTTTGAACAGGGTAGACACAGGAGATGGAGCTAGTCCATGTAGCGCTTTATAAATGAAGCATACATACTTAAAATTTATAAAATTTTCAAAATTTAAGAGATTGTGCTTGTTCAAGATATTACATTGGGTTTTTGGTCAAACACTTTAGGAGATTTTTTGTACAGTGATTCAATTAATTTTAAATTGGTAACTGTGGTGAGAGACCAACTTGTGATGCAGTATTCAATGTGAGATAAAATCATTGAGTGGAGAACCATTCTAGCAGCACCGAGTGTTAAAAAAGACCTGATTTGTTTAAAATTTTTAAGGTTAAATTTGACAGTATTGGCAAGTTTTTTATATGATTTTTGAAAGACAAAGTTGAATCAAGTATCATGCCGAGGTACTTGAATTCTGTGACAAGTTGTAATTCTTCTCCTCTCAAGAATACTCCGGAGCTTTTTATTTCTTTTGATTGCTTTGAGAACATCAAACAGACCGTTTTTTTGGAATTGAGAAGCAAACATGATTTAAAAAGCCAGTCATTTACTTGCTCCATGGCTAAGGTCATGTACACATGAAAAAAGTTGCTTTAACCTTTCGCATAATTTGAGTAACCTTATTTCTTAATGAAGTAAATTTATGCCTGTCTGTGATGAGATGGGATTTCATACATTTTTTTAGTTGCTCATCTCTGTCTCTCATCCATTTCTTACATTCTTCATTCATCCAGATATCTCTTTCTTTTGTTGTGGCTACCCCTTTTGGTAAAATTTAACATTACTTTGGTAATTTTCTTGTGAAATAGGCAGCTGCTATTTTCAACATCTTTACTTTGAGTGATTTCGTTCCAATCACAACTTTGCAGAGTTTCCACTAGGTTTAGTAGTCATTTTTTGGGAATTATTGTTTTGGTTGAGACTTTTGCATTTGGCCTATATGAATCATTAAAACGTTTTTTTTGTAAGTTTTCTTGAGAAGAAGATGGCATTATGGTCAGACAACCCAGTCACATAATTAAAAATTTTGATAATTCTTCCAGGTTTATTTACAAAAAGCAAGTCTATCAAAGTTTTGGAGTGTAAAGTTATTCGAGTAGGTTGTTCTATTAACTGTTTAAAATTAAGATGTTCAGTGACTTGTTTTAGGTTCTTTCTAGCTTTCTTATCATTCCAGTTTACATTAAAATCTCCAATAATTATAATTTCTTTATTTAAATCACAATGATTAAGAAGAAGTTTTAAGTTGTTATAAAAGTCCAATTTAGCAGATGGTTTACGATACAAGCAAATTACAATAAAAGACATTGCAGGTGAGAGTGAGATTTCTACACCAAAATACTCGAGCTGGATTTCTTCTGGCCAGTTTATCCCTCTACATTTTAGAGCGCATTTAACATAAAGAAGAATACCTCCACCCCTCCCATGTGTCTTGTCATTCCTATAAACATTATACTCTGGCATAGTTACCACTGAATCTGGAGAGTTATCTGATAACCAGGTTTCAGAGAGCCCCAGAAAGTCGATGTTAGAGTTGCAGAGCAGATGTTGAAGCTCTCAATTTTTAGATGCCATACTCCGTATATTCAAGTGTCCGCCTAACAAGCCTTTTGGTTTGGCTCGCGGATCCCAGATTCATGAAACATGTCATCTCGAGGCACTTTACAAAGTCAAAATCAACCATATTATAGAGATTGGTCAAAAATTTCCTATATAAGGGAATCAGTTGATTGCTTCAAAGTCCCGACAAGCAGCATTCACTCCTGGAGAAGCATAGAGCTACAGGGAGAGTCGTCTGCATTGTCCATGGCTTTGCAGCAATCCCTCATACTGAGCAAGCATGAAGCGACAGTGGAAAGAAAAACCACCCATTAGCGGGAAGGAAAAACCTCCAGCAGAACCGGGCTCAGTATGAACGGTCATCTGCCTCGACCGACTAGGGGTTACAGAAGACAGAGCAGAGACACAACAAGAGAGACAAACAAGCAGAGAAGCAAACATTGATCCAGTAATCTGTTCTATATTAGATGATAATAGCGGGTGAGCTGTCTTCTCTGGATGATGTCTCAGATAACAGAACGCCAGACGAGATGTACCTACTATAAGGAAAAAAAGAGAGAGAACAAAAAGTTATAAGCAGAAATGATGACAAGCAATGCATAATTGAAGAAGAGTAGAACTCGACAGAGTGAGAAAAATAGATCCTGATGTCCTCCAGTAGCCTAAGCCCATAGAAGCACATCCCCATAGGTAGGTCAGGGCAACATAAGCCACTCTAGTTGTAAGCTCTGTCAAAAACGAAAGTTTTAAGATTAGTCTTAAAAGTAGACAGGGTGTCTGCCTCACGGACCAAAACTGGGAGTTGGTTCCACAGGAGAGGAGCCTGATAGCTAAAGGATCTGCCTCCCATTCTACTTTTAGAGACTCTAGGAACTACCAGCAGACCTGCAGTCTGAGAGCGAAGTGCTCTGTTAGGAACATACGGGGTAATCAGAGCTCTGATATATGATGGAGCTTGATTATTAAGGGCTTTATACGTTAGAAGAAGAATTTTAAATTGTATTCTTGATTTAACAGGAAGCCAACGAAGGGAAGCTAAAATTGGAGAAATATGATCCCTTTTGTTGATTTCCATCTGAACTCTTGCTGCAGCATTTTGCATCAGCTGAAGACTTTGAACTGCATTTTGTGGACTTCCTCATAGCAAAGAATTACAGTAGTCCAGCCTTGAAGTAACAAATGCATGGACTAGTTTTTCAGCAACACCCCTGGACAGAATGTTTCTAATTTTGGCAATATTCTGGAGGTGAAAAAAGGAAACTCTGGAAACCTGTTTAATATGGAATTTAAACAGGTTTCCTGGGAGCCACTTCATCGGGGCTAGCTGCCGGCGGAGCCCACGGGCTCGTCCCCGTGGCTCTTGAGGGCATCGGCATTGCGGTGGCTGGGGGATTCCCTCGGGGTCGTCTCTGCTCTTTCCTTGGGGGGGGGGGGGGGGTTGCAGATATCCTGTGTCGGCCCCTCCTGGGCGCACCTGCTTTAGGGACCCCTCTGGGAGTTCGGGGTTATGGGTCCCCTGACTCCTGCCTCTGTGCTCGGGGAAGGCGGGCCTTTGGTTCTCCACAACCACTATCAAGCTATTTCCTTCTGGATAATTTTCACCTAAACTAGTGCACTCTCTCAAACTCCCACAGGTGCTGGGTCCCAGGTATTAAATGTTCACTTATATACAGTAATCTTATAATTTATTTATTTATTTATGTTCTTTCACTTTCTTTTTTCAAGTATCACATTACACATGTCAGCTTACATAATAATATATATGATTTAGCAATGGCATCTAGGTGTTATTCGATTGTATTTGTTGCTTTATGTCTGTTGGTTGTGCTGTTCTTTTTGCATCTCTCTTTCCAGGTGACGGAGCAGACGGAGAAGGTTTTATCATTCTCTCCCTTTTATCTCTTCTTTCTTTCACCTCTAATCTTTTTTTTCTTTTTCTTTTCTTTCTCTTTCACTTCTTGTTCTTCCTTTACTCTCCCATTGTAATGTCCATATAATTAGAAATTCTCCTTGCAGGAATCACAATAAAGCTATTTACAAGCATAAATCAAGTAGAGCACTATGGCGAAAGCTGTTCGCTCCACTTGTAAAAGCAAAATCTGTCGAGCTCTACTTGGCATTGAGACATCAATTCCTATTGCCACATTGCTAGACAGGACACTGGGGAAAAATTAAAAAAAAATTTATAAATAAATATAGATCTACACAAAAACAAGGTAACAACATTACAAAATGTAATTTTTCTTATTTTTTTATCATTAATTATCTGTTCATTGGAGTCAAGTCCAAACTGAGTACATTTTAACCAACTTTGTCTAATTTTTTACTGGATTCATTCCTATGATTTTAACCTGGAATAAACTCCTCGTTTGTAATACGTCATCATAAAACCCATCAGTGAGGACCAGTTGAGCTGTATAAGGACCAGTAGAACCGGGCCAGTACCTGTCTGGGCTCGTTGGTTCCCATGAAGAAGGCATGTCCTCCAAGGCCTTCCAATCCGCCGGAGCGCTCCGTCGGCGCCGCCTGTCCACACGAGTCCCAGACCACAGTGCGGCTGCGCAGGTTGTATTCGTGCTCTCCGCTGGTGCTGTGAGCTCCCTGCAGGGGGCGCCACACCACAGCTAATTAGCCTCAATCTAAACATGTGGGCAACATCTGCTGAAGTCCCTGAAAAATGCCTTAACATTTAACCAAACCCAATCTATAAAGCTATTTTCTTTGCAGAAAAAGTTTTGATTTTAAATGCTGCAGTTTGGTTATGGAGAACATAAAATTTAGTCTCTTCTTGGCCAGAGTCTCAATTATGAGCCTTTGGTTTCATTGCCTGAAATTATTTTAACAACGTAAAGAAACAGAGCTTTAACAACAAACCAAGTTAACGGCATAATGACGTCATTTCTCTTCTGACTATCAGCTCTCAGCCTCCCTGTGGCTCAACCGTGGAACCATTTTTCTTATTCAGGCTTCATGGTGCATTCAAGTTTTTCAGTTGGTTTGTAAAACACTCAGAAGCTCTATTCTTTAGAAAAATATATAAAGTCTGATTATTTGGAAACTCTAGCAAAGTAAAGAAAGAAATGACTGAACGTTTGCATCCAAGAGACACTGAATGCAACACGGTGCATCGTTACATCTGGGATGAAGAAGAACTGACATTTTCCTTGTCATATAAAAACACTTGATGAACAAAAGATACGAAAAGTGGGGCTTAAAGCAACTTCAATCTGTCCCATCAGCGCTGATAATATACACGACGGTCCAATAACTGCTGCTCAGATGTTAGAGGATGTGTTTACCATGTCATCATCATCTTCATCCTGGGACAGGGAGCGCGTCACTTTCCTCGTGGCCATTTCCTGTTGATGGATCCAAAGAGAAAACGTTCAGTCTGTGAAAGGAAAAGCAAAAGGACAGCTGAGATGTGAACTCGAACCTCTCCACTGGCGCTGATCAGGGTGGTCTGCAGGAGGTCGCCGGTGCCCCAGAAAGCCTGGCTCTTCCAGACCAGATCGGTGGGAGGGTTGTGGGTTCCTCCTCCGGACGCAGCCCAGACCTGCAGAGTTTGGGAGACGTTTAGTCGCCCCGTTTGGTTCTGGTTTAACGGAACAAACCCACCGACCGACCCGTGGAGCGAACTCACAGTCACGTTGGATCTGGCCTTCAGAGTGAACTTGCTGGGAAACTTGTAGGCGATCGGCGTGTCAAGCAGTGTGCATGTCTCTTCAGCTGCCAGTTGGCCAGCAATTGGTCCTGCAGGACAGAGAAGAGAAGAGGGAGCAGCGACGTTTATTAGGCAGCGAGACGGAGAATCAACAGTTTTTAAATCATGGTGCATAATAATGAGGCGGAGGGAAAATAAAATATTTTTATAATCCAAAAAAAAAAAAAAAAAAAAAAAATGCAATTTAAATGACATGTCTTGGTCGAAAATAACACCAAGATTTCTTACTTTATTACCAGAGGCCAAGTTAATGCCATCCAGATTAAGTGATTAAGAAGTTTATTTTTTGAGGACTTTGGTCCAAAGATTACAACTTCTGTGTTGTCAGAATTTAAAAGCAGAAAATTTAAAGTCATCCAGCTTTTGATGTCATCAAGACATGACTGTAGTTGAAGAAATTGATTGGATTCATCAGGATTTATGGACAAATACAACTGAGTGTCATCAGCATAATAGTGGAAATTAATCCTATGCTGTCTAATAATTTTGCCAATCGGAAGCATATATATAGTAAAGAGAATTCGTCCAAGGACTGAACCCTGTGGTACTCCACAACTGACCCTAGAGTTTGAAGAAGATTTATTATTAACATGAACATGAACATGGAATCTGTCCGACAGATAGCATTTAAACCAGCCTAATGCTTTTCCCTTAATCCCTACAGTATTCTCAAGTCTTTGTAGGAGAATATTGTGATCAACTGTTTAGCGTTAGCTCTTCAGCCCTGAGCTAACCAACAGCATGTGGAGGGAATGCTTGGGTTTCTGCGGCCTAGCAGAAACACGCATGTGTGGTCGGGACTGATGTCCATTCAATAGTCTGATCGTTCAGCTTGTCTGGTGAGGGGAGGCATCCACCGTCTCGCGTCTGCTCTCCTGCAACAGCTGACAAAATTGAACAAAGCTGTTTTGCCAGTCTGTACTTTGCGGCTGGTTTGCTCAGCAGTCAGAGTGAAACGTAGCTCTGTTCCAGTGTGTTGTTTATCTGGATTTAGTCAGGGAGGTCCTCCATTAAAGCAGGCAGTCGAGTCTAGCAGACCCTGGATCAAGCGTGGCTGGTCCAGGCACCTTCCCTCAGCTGCTGGCTTGTGTGTCGGTCAGGGCCGACCAGGCTCTCATGGTCCAGGCCTTCTTTGTCTGCTCTGAGAGAGCAGACAAAGAAGGCTAACATAGGAGCTCTCTGTGAGGAATCTGTGAATATGGGCACAGGTTCACTATGACATCTAGAAAGAGAAACTTTACATATATAACTTACAGCTGAAAAATGCAAGGGAATCTTTCTTCTCTGAGATCAACAACAAAAACATTATTAATGCTCGTTCCTTATTTACCACAGTTGACAGGTTTACAAACCCTCCTGTGTCTGTGGCTTCTGAACTCCACTCAAACCAGGGCCTGCAACGAATTTGCGAACTTCTTTACTGACAAAATCCAAAAGGTTTGAGGGGCATTCTGTACATCCATATCAAGTTCAATACCAAAGCTGTCTCCAACTAGAACCGATCTTGACAAAATGCCCCAATTAAGCCAAATACACTACAAAAGCTTAGAAGAAATCATTCACCAGCTAAGTTTCTCCTCCTGCTGCCTAGATGTTCTACGCACAGCTTTCATTAAGAAGGTTGTCATAATGTCTGATTTGACACAGGTAATAAACACATCCCTTCTGGCTGGCTGTTGTGTTTATGTTGGTAACGCAACTCAGGAAGTCCCACAACAGAATTCTCGCAGGCGAACGGTGGAACAGGGAACAGGCAAGAGCCTGAGGGAAATCCAGGACGAGGTCAGGGCATAGTTCCAGGTTCGGTACACAGGCAGGCTTACGATCAGAACGGGATCAGGCAGGCTCAGATGTCAGGTAGCAAGTCCGGACCGGTACACAGGCAGTCAGAGCAGGCAGGGATCAGGCAGGCTCAGAGGTTAAGAGGCAGAACAGGTCAGGAAACAGGCAATCAGAAGTCAGGATATAGAACGCTGGAATAAGTCTCACCGGATGGCTCAAAATAATCTGCCACTGATGTCTGGTCTGAAGGCTGGTTATATACTGGCATGTGCAGGGGGATTGGATGAGAGGTAATGAGAAATGGGGTGGAGCTGAGCAGGTGTGTAGAGTCAAATAGCATCAGTGCCATGATCATGACAGCTCAATGACATCCATATAAAAGCAGACTGTGGAAGAATCACAGTATTGGTATTATTGGACCTTAGTACAGCATCCGATATTGTCGATCACGCTATTCTGTTAGAGTGCCTGGAAAACTGGGTCGGCCTTTCTGGTACAGTACTCAACTGGATTAACTCCTACATAAAGGACAGGGACCTTTTTGTATCAGTATGCAACTTTAAATCAGAGGCAACAAAAATCAAATGTGGGATTCCCCAAGGGTCCATCTTTGGTTCCCTCCTATTCAATATCTACATGCTCCTTCTAGCTCAGATAATAAAAAAACAACAACATTAGTTACCATAACTATGCAGATGACACAGCTCTACATCACCATGTCACCAGGTGACTATGAACCCATTCAAGCACTGAGTAAATGCTTAGAAGAAATCAATGCATGGATGTGCCAAATCTTTGGTTGATTGAATAAAAACAAAACTGAAGTAATCATTTTTGGACCAATAGATGAGCGATCAAAAGTTAGTGCACAGCTTAAGCTGCTTCGGCTACTAATCACGGATCAGGTCCAAAATCTGGGTGCACGGATGGACCTGAACCTGAACCCCCAAAGGCATCTAAACAAAATTATAAAGTGGGTCTTCTATCACCTGGATAACATTTCCGGGATTAAAGGACAAATCTTTCAGTAGGATCTTGAAAAACTGAAACACATGTTTATTTTTATTCAAATCGATTACTGCAATGGTGTCTTCACAGGTCTGCCAAAAAAGTTAATCAAACAGCTGCAGCTGATCCAGAACGCTGCTGCCCACGTCCTCACTAAGACTAAGAAAGTAGAGCACATCACCCCAGTTCTAAAGTCCTTACACTGGCTCCCTGTATCTCAAAGAATAAACCATACTCCTGTTTGTATATAAATCAATGAAAGGCTTAGTACCTAAATACATTGAAGACTTGTTATCCACGTATTAACCTTCCAGACCACTCAGGTCTTCTGGCTAAAATCTACTATGCATACCTAAAACCAAAAACAGAGAAGCAGAATTTAGTTTTTATGCTCCACTTATCTGGAACAAACTCCCAGAAGACTTTAAAAGTGCTGAAAGTCTGAGTTCCTTTAAATAAAGGTTAAAAACCTATTTGTTGCCTTTAAATGTTAATGTTGAAGTATTTAGTCCAACTTGTCTTATACTGTATCTGACCTGCTGCTTCTATTCCAATGCAATGTGCTTGCCTCTGTAATATCTTCCCTCTGTTTCTGTAATGCTTTTCTTTCCTCTGTTTTTTTATTTTTTTTATTCATGTATGGGACTTTGAATCGTCTCGTTAATGAAAAGTGCTTCATAAAGAAACTTATACTTAGACTTAGACAACTTTATTTGTCATTTTGTATGTACAGGGTGCATACAGAACGAAATTTCGTTGCATACAGCTTATAGGAGTATAGTCAGATTCCAGGTGGAATAAGGCAACATTGCAATATAAAGTGCGGCAGTGAACAGTGCAAGAGAAAAACAGTGTGCCGTCACATTATGCAGCAGAATTTACAAACCATTCCTCTTCCCAGAGGACAGCTGGTCAGAATGCTCTCTATGGTGCTTCTGTAGAAGGTTGTGAGGATGGGCGGGGCAGGTGGGCTCTCTTCATCCTCCGTAGGAAGTACAGTCGCTTCTGTGCCCTCTTGACCAGTGACGTGGTGTTCACAGACCAGGTGAGATTGTCTGTGATGTGCACACCCAGGAACTTGGTGCTGCTAACCACCTCCACTGCTAAGCTGTTGATGAGCAGTGGAGCGTGGCAAGGCCGGTCTCCTTCGTCTTCTCCACATTCAGGATCAGGCTGTTTTCTCTTCACCAGCCCAACAGCTGCTCCACCTCCTCTCTGTAGTCCTGATTGTTGTCGTCTCTGATCAGGCCCACCACCGTCGTGTCGTCTGCAAACTTCACAATGTGATTGGTGGTGAACCTGGGGACGCAGTCATGTGTCATCAGGGTGAACAGCAGGGGGCTCAGAATGCAGCCCTGTGGGGAGCCCGTGCTAAGAGTGATGACCTCAGAGGTGTTCTGTCCGACCCGGACTAACTGAGGTCTGTTGGTGAGAAAGTCTAGCAGCCAGTTGCGAAGAGGTGTGCTGAAGCCCAGATGTTCCAGTTTTTCAACCAGGTGTTGAGGGATGATGGTGTTAAACTCTGAACTGAAGTCCAGGAACAGCATCTGCACAGGATGTTCTTCTCCTCCAGGTGTGTCAGGCTCAGGTGAAGAGTGGCATCCTAAGTGGAGCGGTTCCGCCAGTAGACAAACTGGAACGGGTCGAGTGTTAGGGGGAGACTGGAGACGATGTGTTCCGTTACCGGGCTTTCAAAGCACTTCATCATGATGGGAGTCAGTGCAACAAGCCGGTAGTCGTTGAAACAGGTGACTTGAGGTTTCTTCGGCACTGGAATGATGGAGGCAGACTTAAAGCATGCAGTCACCGTGGCTTGGTCCAGCGAGGTGTTAAAAATATCTGTTAGGACACCAGCCAACTGACCTGCACACTGCTTGAGCACCCGCCCTGGTATGTTATCAGGACCTGGGGCTTTCCGCGGGTTGACTCTCCTCAGAGTCTTCCACACGTCAGTGGTGTCGAGGCAGAGTACCTCCTCTTCCTGATGGGGAACAGCCTTCACTGCTGGGGTGCTGTTTAGTGCCTCAAACCTACCAAAAAAGTTATTTAGTCCATTGAGGAAGTTAGCATCAACTTCACCACCGGGTGGGAGGGCAAGTTGTATTCAGTGATCACCCGTATGCAGGGGTGGACTGTGACAAAAAATCGGCCCTGGCATTTTGGATTAGACTGGCCCACCACATTTTTTTTTGTGTACTGAATGTGTATACCAACTGTGCAATACCAACTGTGCAATACCTTGAGGCCAGGTTAATGGAAATTAGTGAGAGTGGACACTTAAAATACTTTCAAAATCTTGATTTATTAACACTGTAAAATGTAAACTCCACCACAGCACAGCAACAAGTCTTAGATCAGAGAAAGAGAGAGAGAAAGAGAGGTGTCACAGTCAATCACACATATTATCACGTTACATCATTATAAGAAGTTATTGTAAGTTGCTCATCAGATCTATTCAGTCTTCCAGATACTGTAGGGTAACAATGGACTAATGTGCACTCACTGTGAAAAAAAGGATGCCAATGACAAAATGAACCAGAGAAATGCCTCACTTGTCATCATGGAAAGAAAGAAAATATATAATAACAAATACATTTTGATTTACTCAGTCATTTGTAATGAGTATTTTATTTACCTAATTTCCTAATTTTTGATCATATTTTCTTTAAAATCGCAGACTTTTCGCTATTTTTCAAGCGCCACCAAGGATTTACATGAAAAATAGCGAAAAGTCTGCGATTTTAAAGAAAGAAATAATATTCAGGGCTGTCAAACTTTTTTACAGTAGCAGGCTATACATTATCAGGTAGGAGGGTGCACTTATTTATATATATATATATATATATATATATATATATATATATATATATATATATATATATATATATATATATATATATATTAGGGCTGGGCAACGATTAAAATATTTAATCGCGATTAATCGCCCTGATTAATCGCGATTAATCGCGATTAATCGCATTGTATTTACAAACTCCAAGAATGAATTCAAAAGTAGTGTAAAGAGCACTTTTATTTTAATGTTCTGCTGCCATATGAACAACAGTGTTGTAACATTTGTAGCACTTATTTTATACTGGATATTTTCAACCCATCTATTGAATTTAGTGCACTAGTTGATCTTTTCTTCATAAGAGAACAGCAGCACTGCAGCCAAAATATGGCCTTTTTTGACCTGCTGTATACTAGCCAGTCCCTAAGCTTGATGTATCATGAAACTGTTGACCTTTTGGGTTTTGTCGTTTTTATTTTATTATTACAATTAAATAATAATAATAATAATAATAATAATAATAATGTTATGTTCAGTGTTTTTTCGCTAATCCACCTCTTATATATTTCAATCCTTATGTAATTTTGTCTGTGTTGTGTGCACCTGCCTGTTGCTTTAATCCTATAAATTTCTCCGTCGTGGGATAAAAAAAGGATTAGCTAATGTTATCTTATCTTAAATAACACTTTTTAATATATGTACTGGGTTCTTTCAAGGTCTTAATTACATGTTATGTGCGGGCTCCAGTAACATCCATCCATCCATCCATCCATCCACTGATCTACCTGGATGTTCCCTGGAGGACTGAAACGCCTCAGTCAGAGACGTCTGTGGGTCTGTCGGGGCAATGAGAGAAGTTTCGTCTCCTCTCTCCGTTTCTGGGGCTCGACGTTTTCATGTTTTTTCACGTGCTTAGATAAATTTGTTGTGTTTCCACTGAAATGAACCGGCTTTTTACAAAACATACAGCTTGATTTCATTTACAGTATTAAAATAAAGCCAAACGGTGCTACTTCCCCTGTATATGTTTTTTCGCTGCTGCGGTCTCTCTCAGCTGTTTGTGTATTAAGTTTGTGTGAGAGCTGAGTGGGCGGGCCAGGCTGAGCCTGCGTGCTGATTGGCTGGCGCCGCTGAGCCATGTATGAGAGGGGAGGGGGAGCGGGAGAGTGCTGCCGTGACAGCGCGCTGCAGTCAGTGCGCCTGCTGACTGACACTGACTGAAAGCATGTGAGCAACATGCGTTAATGCGCGATAAAATAAATATCGCCGTTAATAGTCTAATGAATTAACGCGAAATTAACGCGTTAACTTGCCCAGCCCTAATATATATATATATATATATATATATATATATATATATATATATATATATATATATATATATATATATATATATATATACTTCAGACTGAACAGTGGCTCTGTGACTACTGTAACGAACAAACAAACACATTGAGCAGGAAAAAAAATAGCTTATGGGCAGATTGTAAAAATTTTCATATTTGTTGGGCTTTTAGAAAGAATTACTAACAAAATATATCAAAATAGTCATTATTTATTTTTTAAATAAGTTGAATCTGTCGATCTGACATCATCAATGAATAATGGTTATAATGAATAATATTGATTGTTATAATAAAACAAGAAAAGAATAATGGTTAATCAAGTGTTTGGTCAATGTAAACGCCCAAGAGGGGTTGAGTTCTACTTATCAACTTAAAAATATGTCATGACTGCGTGTAAGAGAAATGTTTAATTGAGCTATACTGAGAGAAATTAAGTTCATATTAAGGTAGATTTACAACTCATGTTGGGAAGCTACTTATAATTTATTTTTTCTGGGTGAAATATCCTGATTGTTAAAGAGATCTTGTGTGTTATTTGGTTGTCTGATTGTACATTTTGTTTGGAGCCCATATGCGCAGTTTTTTTTCTTTGCTTCAGCTCAGTTGTGGGCTAATGGTATGTTCTTATGTGTTTTTAATAGTTCTGTGCTTTTAACATGAGAGAGTTTGAGATTTGGCCTTGTTTTTTCTTTTAAGTTGGGCAGGTTTTATGCTAGTTTGGGTTACTGGAAACTAACAGATAGAGATGAGATAGGGTAACCTGTAGCGCTGTGTCTTAACTCAAAAGTCCAGCATAAGCTACACGCTAATAAACAAGAGCGCTGGTGTCAGGCTGAACACTGACTGAAGTAACAATTCTGTCTAGAACAGGTTCTGTAATTACAGCAGCTGTGAGAACAAGGAGCAGAACAATGCACAGTTCCCTTCTACCAGCAAGTAACTCAAGTCTCTTCAGTTTGGCAGTTTTAGTGCTTGATTCTGCTCAGACCTCTCAACTTTTATCAAATGTTAGGAGTGAGATTATGCTAATTTGGGGGCGGGGTTTGTTTGGGGGCGGGGCTAACCGGACCCTGGAAGAGCCGGTGGAGTCAACTCCATCTGATTTTTATCCCACCAGACAATGAAGTAGACATGTATTACTTGTGTTAAAAAGAGAAAGAGACATATTATTACTTTATTGTTCAGTTAATGGATTAAAACATAAATAATACACAATTGTTCAAATAATACTGAATAAAATTAAGTAGATTTTAATTATTGACCGAATTATTATACTGTTACACATTCATCTATGGGTTGTTTATCATTGTAAATCTATAACCTGATTGGTGAATCAGGCTGAGTTTCATCAAGCCTTTATGATCCCCTCAGCAGCAACACTGAAGCACACAGAGGTTCACGCTGCGTCTTTACGCACGATCCAGCTGCTGATGTTTCCCTCTTTTCAGCTCAATGCACTTCTAGACGGTTACAGTTTATAACCATTATCACCTTTCACAGCGACAGGTTTCTCAGTCAGTGGCCGGGCTGATCAGACGAATCTCTGTTGCTCTCGTCAGTGCGCTCTGGGCGCACCTGCTCCGAGGGAAAGGAGGGGAGGGAGAGGAGCAAGCGCGGAGGCACAGAAATACGGTGCATGTAGTTAAAAAAATGCAGAATTAATAAAAACGAAGCTTATAAACTGACCAAGTGGCGTTTTAAACTGCATCTGGTTAGCAGAACTGTTTTATTATCCAGCGTGCAGCCATGACTGGTTCTGAATGAACCGGTCATCTGGCAGCAGCTCCGCCCCCTCCTCTCCCCTCCTGCATACGCAGTACAGGACCTTACCGGCTCACTTTCACCACTGGACTAAAATTATTCATAACTCTGATCACTCTTCCTGCTGCTCTGTTAACACGAACTGCAGCAGGAATTACTGATGGCCACAAGCTGTGAAAGAAGCCCAAACAGCTCAGCAGAAGGCGGAGTTTTGTCGTCCGCAGCCCAGATGGGCTTTGTGATTTTTATGCGTGAGGAATGCCATGTTTGCGTGTGAAATGCCATGTGTTGCGTGTGAGCGTGTGAAGTTAGTGAAATGCGTGTGTCACACGGTCAATGCGTGAGAGTTGAGAGCTATGATTCTGCTCCTTGTGCTGCTAGCTGTCCAAGCTAACCCTGCTAGCTGTCCTAGCTCACCCTGCTAGCTTTCCCCTAGCTAACCCTCCTAGCGTGAATGTTTACTCCAGTTTAGACTTCAGTGCTGACATTTCAAACATAAACTAATAGCGCTCCTTCCAGCTCGCTCTCCGCTTTGTTGTCACTTCTTGTAATTGTTTGGTAATCAGACCAAATTTCCATCCCGCTCTACCAACACCAACGGTGACCACAGCCGAACTGCGGCAGCGACTGAAGGCTATGACTCGGTGTCCCGCCCCTCTCCAGCTGTGATTGGCTAGCATGTTGCCTTCAGTCGTTGATTTGATTGGTTAAATTGTATGATTGACACATCAAAGATAGTACTAAAAGGACGATGGCCACTCCGAGGTAAAAAAACAAAGAAGACAGCTTCCAGTCCAGGGTCTGCTCCGTGCTCAACCAGAAGGCACAAATATCGCTCCATTATATAATCGGGGAAATGTAGGCGGCGGCAAGAGCTGCTATAGATGGCGATTTGCCGCCGTTGACCGGCTACTTTTGACTGCCCTGAATATTAATTAAAAAAAAATTAATAAAAGAAAACGAGTTTCAAAAGGGCATTTTCGTTGATAAAGGGCAAACATCCTAACCTGACAACAGCCAGACGCATGTCTCGCTCCGCCTAGCTCCATTCACATACATCTGGGACACCGCCATAGGAATTGCCTTTATTGAAGGCTGGGCCTTATCAAAAATTCTTGCATATGATTGGATAAGCCACTTGTCTGTCATCCTTATTGACGTGCTATTTCAACCACTCACACCGAAGCTAACCCGTGACGCTGATGATAGCGACGCAGGAAAAAAAAAAAATGATAATGTGTTTGCGGCTCTAGTGGCATGCGTTTTATTGACAGTGAGCTGACAGGAAGAGGGGGGAAGACAGGCGGCAAAGCGCCGCAGGTCGGAGTCAATTCCGGGCCGACCGTGTTGAGGACTAAAGGCCACCTAACATGATTTGCGCTAACCGCTCCGGGGAGCGTCTGCGTCTGCAGCGGACGCGCAGACGCGGACGTGCCCCGGAAAACAAAACTTGCCAAATCCGGTCGGGAGAAGGGCGAAAACATCGTTTCCACCAACAAAAGCCTTCAGAGGCGTTCTCTGATGTTCTTTTAATGAAACAATATTAGATAGATTGGACAACACAGAAGAAATAGCAGCATCAATGTTAATGCTTGCTTCCTCAACGAGCCGCCATTGCTATCAAAACAGTCTCACGTCATGGTCACGTCTCCACTACGTCACATCTATGAAATGCCAGCCCTGCGTCCTGATTGGCCAGACCATAAAATTGGTTGGAGAAATCACTTTCTACCGGCGATGTCCCAGATGTATGTGAGTGGAGCTAGGCGGAGCAACATACAGCTGGCTTTTGTCAGGTTATCATCCCACAGCATCTGGTGGAAAAACTGGAACATCTGGGCTTCAGCACACCCCTTTACCACTTCCTCACCTCCTGACCACTGTCGGTCCGGG
>NW_023396992.1:30000-78801 GCF_011125445.2 Fundulus heteroclitus
TCATCCTGGACAGCCTCCCATCCTCTCCTTCACTTTCCACATCATCACCTGGTTAACTTTCATCTCGGCAGCATCAAGTTCTTCCTTCACACTGTTGCCAAACTGCTTCACAGTCCACTCACCTCTTGACTTGACAATTTCTGCTCCCGTTCTCCAGTCCATATCGTAGCTGCAGTTTTTTTTTTTTATTTGACGTAGTTTCCTTAATAATTTGCATACATCAAAATCCTTGTGATTTTATTTAACGACGGTCCTGGTGAACAGCTGCTCCTGAGGTGGAGCTTCTGCTTATTGACTGACAGCCGATGCTGCCCTGCCTTCTTTGTTACAGAAAAGCTCAGGTGGAATTTTTTCACTTTTTCTGAATCAGACCCATTAAAATGCGGGACACTGTTTCACATTCCGACCATTGTTAAAAAAAAAAGAAAAGAAAAAGTGCATCATGCTAAATTAGCCTGAGCTAATAGCAAATCATGAGGATATCCCTGTTTGGTTTATCAGCTAAGTTACTGGCAGTGAGGGAATATACGCTGACGGGTGACGTGGCCACAGGTGGAAATAATTCATTAATTAACTGCAGGAGCAGCGACAGATACACTTATCGATTAAGCTGTTGTCAGTTGTTCATTACTTACAATTGAGAATAATAAAAGACTGATAATACTTTTCTGTGGAGTTCCATTATCAATTTTAGATTTATCAGATTTTGTTACTCCCATCTGTACCTGTATAACTCTATTAAACAAAAAATCTTCAATCCAATTATAAGCCCTTCCTGTTATGCCCATTTTATATAATTTTATAAGCAACCCATCCTTCCATACCATGTCATATGCTTTCTCATTATCAAAAAAATATTGCTACAACTACTTCCCTATTAATCTGAGCTTTTCTAATATCTGATTCCAAACACACAACTGGATCCATTGTACTTCCTTTTCTGAATCCACTTTGACATGAAGACAACAGTCTTTTACTTTCTACATAATATGTAATCCTTTCTGTTATCATTCTTTCCATAATCTTTCCTAAACATGAAGTAAGTGCAATTGGTCTATAACTTAGAGGGTTTGTTGGATCCTTTCCTGGTTTAATAATTGGCACAATAATTGCTACCTTCTAATTAGAAGGTAATCTTCCTTCTTTCCAAATCTTATTATATAAACCTAGAAGTTTTTCTTCAGCTTTTTTTAACATAATATAGCATATCTGATCTTTTCCTGGTGCTGTTAATCCTGATCTAAATATCACTCTCTTCATTTCTTGCATAGAAAAATAAACATCCATGACATTTCCTGGAGTTGTTTCACCTTCTAAAATAAAATAATTTATCCTTCTTGTCTGCTCTCTCCTAAATTTTCCTGTTTCTGGTAAATTATCTGAACTATGGATCTTTGCAAATGTTCTTGCCATTACTTCTAGTTTTTCCTCATTTGTTACTGCTGTTCCATCTTCATGTTTTAGAACTGGATATGTTCTCTCTGGTCTATTTTCCTTCATTTTCTTAATCATTCCCCATACCTCAGCTATAGAAGTTGTTCTGCCTATTGAATCACAAAAATCTCTCCATTTTGTCTTCTTTGCCTTCTAAATAACTTTCCTTGCTTCTGCTTGATCTTTTTTATATTCAATTAATCTTTTTAAATTATGTGTTCTTTAGAAAACCTTAAAAGCTATCCTCCCTCTTCAAGTCTCTGCTCCGCTTAGAAAAAAAAAACACGGGATGTGACGTCACTTCCGGTGATGTGCCCAAATATGGGCATAATGGCCGCCCTGTTCACAGTTCTGGGTGGCAGAGCTCTGGATGATGAGAGCTGTGAACTGATCACAAACTTCATAAATTTGTTAAAAATCAACGGTTTGCTCTAAAATTCTGAAAATATTCATGGATCTCAAAGAGTGCTTTATCTACCTATGTGATTTTTTAAACCCCCATTGAAAAAAGCGTTTCAGAGAAAAAAAAATATTAGCCTTTATAGTCTTGCACGTGTGAATTTCAAAGTCTTTGAAATAGTTCAAAATCAGCTGGATTTTTACCAAACTGAAGTAAACATTTAGTCTGAATGTGCTTTACAAATAGTGGCCATTTTTATTGGCATTGACCAATATTTGTGGAAAATACATTGATTTCTCCATTTTACAAACTTTTAAAAAATCAGAGTGTGCAACTTTCAGAAACCTCAATACATGCAGTGAGAGAATTATTGCACCTTATTCAAGGAATACATCCTGAGAATCTGAGCTTGTTACACCACACAAGTGATTTTAGGTGAATTTTTGAAGTTTTCAAGTTTTTTTCCACACTTTTGGAAATAGGCCCCGCCCACTTGTTTCAATCATTACCATATTTAAGACCTTAGTTAAGGGCTATTACTGGAAGTTGATGAAAAAGGTTTTGTAAAAATCCGATAAGCCATTCTTGCGTAGTAGATTTCTTGACATCACAGCGCCCCCTAGTGATGGACGATCCTCAAATGCGGGTCACATGTGCAAAATCTTATTTGGACTATGGGTTATAAAGGACATGTCAAAATCTGTTATGGTTTTACAATAATCAGCAATTACATTTAGAGCTAGCTAGCTAACAATCACTTATTTTAGCGTTACTTTTCGAAAAAGTCAAAATTCAAAAATCCGCCACGATAACTTTTTTTATTTGTCCATGACACGCTTATATATAAAGTTTTGCGCGGATTGCACAAAAAATGTAGGAGGAGTTTAACAAGAAAAGTTTAAGCTTTGTAGCCATGTAGCGCGAAAACTAGCTGGGAAACCAAGGGTGTGCCAATTCCCTTTATTTTGCAGAACCATCCAACAAACAAAGTGCCATCAAGTTTTTGAGTGTAGGACCAGTAGTTTGGTGGTTACAGGCGTAAACGCATTATCCTTTATTATAGCGCCCCCTAGTTGTTGAGGGGTCTGAATTTCTGGGTTTGAGTAGGGGCGCACGTTCTGAACTTAGATACCTGATCCAATTGATTCGTTACAAATCCGTGTGGGCTCCACAACGCGTTTTAATTCCGTAATAATAATAATAATAACTAGAACTGCAAGCAGTTATTAACGGGTTCCAAGCCCACGCACCGCCCCCTTTGAGCATATTCCTGGACTTCAGCATTCAACACCCTCTTTCAAGCCCACCTACGTCGCGCCCCCATTGAGCATGTTCCTGGACTTTAGCGTTCAACACCCTCATCCCACAGCATATGGTGGAAAAACTGGAACATCTGGGCTTCAGTACACCCCTCAACACTTCCTCACCTCCTGACCACTGTCAGTCCGGGTCTGACAGACCACCTCTGATGTCATCACCCTCAGCACGGGCTCCCCTTAGGGCTGTGTCTGCAGCCCCCTGTTGTTTACTCTGATGACACACGACTGCACTCCCAGGTTCACCCCCAATCACATCATGAAGTTCGCAGATGACACAAACTCATCAACAGCTCAGCTGTGGAGGTGGTTAGCAGCACCAAATTCATCAGGGTGCACATCACAGACAACCTCACCTGCTCTGTGAACACCACATCTGGTGAGGAGGGCACAGAAGCGCTTGTACTTCCTGTGGAGGATGAGGAGAGCCCAACTGCCCCCGCCCATCCTCACAACCCTCTACACAAGCACCATAGAGAGCATTCTGACCAGCTGTCTCTCTGTGTGGCGTCGAGGCGGCAGCACGTCCGACTGGTGGAAAACAACGGTTGTCAAGCTTCTGAAGTTTGCGCACGACACCACTCTCATGGGATTTATCTCTGATGGTGACGAGTCCGCCTACAGGTGGGAGGGTGACCATCTGGTGACCTGGTGCATGGAGAACAACTTAGAACTCAACGCTGTAAAAATAGTGGAGATGGTTGTGGACTTCAGGAAGAACTCAGCCCCAGCTACCCCAACACCCTCTGTGACTATATATAATATATTTCAGTCGTCAGTCAAGTCAAGTTATGTTGCGAGTTCAGTTGTTTTTTTTCTTTTCTTTGTTCAGTGGTTTGTGTTGTTACCACTGGCAAGTTCATGTCAGTAAGAAGAATGAAGTTTGTCAATGGAGGTTCAGTTCTGCTTGGGGCACAGGCTCGCCATGTCCTTTCAGAGAGAATCCATGGAATCTGATCCAGTAGTCTGATCCAGCTTTTTGATCAGCAACAACAAAAAAACCTAGCCTGCACACGATAATATTATTATTGCATTCAGCTAAATAAACTCACTTTATCAATTTTTACAGCATTGTTTTTTCTTCATTCCTCACATTTCCATTGCGATGTTTTACATGCACTTTAAAATTTTTTCCCAACTCAAAACACCGGAATCATCTTTAACCCATGTAAAACAAAAATATAAAATCCTTTTTAATTATGAAACTATGACCTGTAATTTAACAAATTACAGCATAGGTTTTTTTTAATCCTCTTCCAAGTCTTTGTAAATCATGAGATGAAATACAGTTATCACCTTACCAAAGAGCATGAAATCCTTCTACATCCAATACTCTCCTTCATCATCCATTGTATGGATGAAACCCAGCGCTGAACACAGAGAAATGTCGGACTGGATCAAATACTGCGTGTGTGATGGGTTCAAGTACCTCGCTCAACGTAGGAATTTACACATGTACAGCCTCAAGCTATTTAACTAAGATGTAAACGAGGTTTAAAATGTCTACTGTTTAGTTTGATATTAATGAACAGTCATAATTTTAATTTACATGTAGTATGGTTGAACTAGAAGAATTAACAGTGGGATGTTGATAAACTGACTGTATATTTGTATTGTAGTGCTGAACCATAGATTTACTTCTGAGTCAGTTAGCTTGCAGTTAGTTGACCTCCACGCAGATTTGGCTCTGAAGGAACAGTCTGTTAAGAGTGATCCTATATATATATATATATATATATATATATATATATATATATATATATATATATATATAATATATATATTAGTGCTGTCAAACGATTAAAATTTTTAATCGCGAATAATCCTATGATGTCGATAGTTAACTCGAGATTAATCACAAATTAATCGCATATTTTATCCTTTTATTTCTGAAAGTGTAATAGCCTATTTGGGCATTTTAATATGCAATTTTGCAATAAATGACACTAATAAAATACATGCTTGTACAAAAAATATTTTTGTTATTTTTCAAGCACTTTTCAGAATTGGTATGAAAACATCCTGGTGCCAAATGTTAAACTCTGGACTATAATGGCTATATGACTAATCATGATACCCTGATGTTTACACCATGTGTAAACAAATGTGTAAATACCTGTTTTCATGCCGATATATTTTTTTTGCCTCTTAAACAAAAGGTATTATGCATACATATAAATTAATAAAAATTGAACATTTCGATAAAGTCATAAGTTTTGTTCATTTCTTCACTCTCTCTCTCTCACACACACACACACACACACACACATCTAATTCTGAGCTTTCACACCAACAACAATAATTTCTTTGAATATTTTTGCTTGCTGTTTCTATCCATATTCATAGAGTTTAAGCCTGGAAAAAGGTTTTAAATCTCCAGGTCATTCCAGCCTTACACTTTGCTTGCAACTGGGCAGGAGCTTAATACCCTGAATGAGACTGTTTAGCAACTGTTAGTAACTCCAGGTCCTTCGTTTGGAAACGTGATTCATCCCTGGGTTGTCAAATACAGAGACAACAAATTAATAAGCATTAAAGAACGGTTTATGGGTTGGGTTTCTGCAATGTTATCAACGTGTAAAAGCTCATCTTCAGAACCAATCTCTGCTTAAAATGGTGATCTGCACCAAGTAATCTACTTTCAGCAGTTATCACCGGTTATTGCACCGTAAACTGCAGAAAATACGTGCAGAGTTGCTCTGTCTGCCTTTACTACCGTCGGCTCCTATGGCGGAGGGATATTTCAGCTGGATACACTCAAATGTAGTGCAGGCAGGCCACTTAATAACCCCTATTTCGTCACTTATTTAAGACCCCAAATAAGCGATTTCACTTTCAGAAACCTGCCCAAAAAAACGCAACCCGTGACTCATGAAATTTAGAAGCGCTTTTAGAAAAAAGAAGCCCAAAGTCGCGTGTGTCCGATGTGTGTGTGTTTGTAGAGATCCATTCATGATCAAATGCGGTCCTCTGCTGGAATTTTTTAAAGCATTAGTGTAAATATATATATATATATATATATATATATATATATATATATATATATATATATATATATATATATATATATAGATATATATATATATATATATATATATATATATATATATATATATGGATACATGGATACATACATGGATACATACGAAATTATTAAAGTGGACATCTAAGTTTTAATTGAATACCCCTTACTTAGACTATTAATGGTAAGAGTTGTTGTAGTTGCAAAAACAAGCCACGAGATGGAGCCCTTGCTTCATTTTCTGAAAAGCTCTTTACAATAGGTTTTTGTCAAACTATCTAAATAAATATTTATTTTAAATCAACGGTTTGCTCTAAAATTCTGAAAATATTCATGAATGTCCAAGAGTGTTTTATCTAACCACACAATTTTTTTGATGGTCATTAAAAAAATGGATTCAGAGAAAGAAAAAATTAAACTTTATAATCTTGTATCATTAATTTTTAAAATCTTGTAAATTGGTCAAAATCGCCTGGATTTTTATCAAACTGAAAGACATGGTTATTCTGGCTGTGCTTTACAGATAGAGGCCATTTTTATTGGCATTGACCAATATTTGTGGAAAATACATTGATTTCTCCATTTTACAAACTTTGAAAAAAACAGAGTGTGCAACTTTCAAAAACTGGAATACATGCAGTGAGAGAATTGTTGCACCTTATTCAAGGAATACATCCTTAAAATCTGAGCTTGTTACACCACACAAGTGATTTTAGGTGAATTTTTGAAGTTTTCAAGTTTTTTTCACACTTTTGGAAATAGGCCCCGCCCACTTGTTTCAATCATTACCATATTTAATACTTTAGTTAAGGGCAATGTCTAGAAGGGAATGAAGAAGGTTTTGTAAAAATCCGATCAGCCATTCTTGCGTAGTAGATTTCTTGACATCACAGCGCCCCCTAGTGATGGACGATCCTCAAATGCGGGTCACATGTGCAAAATCTTATTTGGACTATGGGTTATGAAGGACATGTCAAAATCTGTTATGGTTTTAGAATAATCAGCAATTACATTTAGAGCTAGCTCGCTAACAATCACTTATTTTAGCGTTACTTTTCGAAAAAGTCAAAATTCAAAAATCCGCCGCGATAACTTTTTTTATTTGTCCATGACACACTTATATATAAAGTTTTGTGCGGATTGCACAAAAAATGTTGGAGGAGTTTAACAAGAAAGGTTTAACCTTTGTAGCCATGTAGCGCGAAAACTAGCTGGGAAACGAAGAGTGTGCCAATTCTCTTTATTTTGCAGAATCATCCAATAAACAAAGTGCCATCAAGTTTTTGAGTGTAGGACCAGTAGTTTGGTGGTTACAGGCGTAAACGCGTTGTCCTTTATTATAGCGCCCCCTAGTTGTTGAGGGGTCTGAATTTCTGGGTTTGAGTAGAGGCGCACATTCTGTACTTAGATACCTGATCCTATTGATTCGTTACAAATCCGCATGGGCCGCCCAACGCGTTTTAGCCGTAATAATAATAATAATAATAATAATAAATAATTTAAAAACACGAGAAAAACAATAGGGTTCTCTGCTCACAGAGCAGACGAACGGCATAGCCGTTCGCCTGCGCTGCGGGCTTGGAACCCTAACTAGAACTGCAAGCAGTTATCAACGGGTTCCAAGCCCACGCACCGCCCCCTTTGAGCATGTTCCTGGACTTGAGCATTCAATCCCACAGCATCTGGTGGAAAAACTGGAACATCTGGGCTTCAGCACACCCCTTCACCACTCCCTCACCTCCTGAGCACTGTCGGTCCGGGTCTGACAGACCACCTCTGATGTCATCACCCTGAGCACGGGCTCCCCTCAGGGCTGCATCCGGAGTCCCTTGCTGTTTACTCTGATGACACACGACTGCACCCCCAGGTTCACCCCCAATCACATCATGAAGTTCGCAGATGACATAAACTCATCAACAGCTCAGCTGGGGAGGTGCTTAGCAGCACCGAGTTCCTGGGGGTGCACATCACGGTCAACCTCACCTGGTCTGTGAACACCACGTCACTGGTGAAGAGGACACAGAAGCGCTTGTACTTCCTGCAGAGGATGAGGAGAGCCCACCTGTCCCCGCACATTCTCACAACCTTCTACAGAAGTACCATAGAGAGCATTCTGAGCAGCTGTCTCTCTGTGTGGTGTGGAGGCAGCAGCACCTCCGACTGGTGGAAAATGAGTAGAGTGGTGGGGACAGCAGAAGGGATCATAGGGGCTCCTCTTTCCTCCATTAAGGACATTTCATCCCAGCGCTGCATGTCCCCAGCCCATAGCATCAACACAGACCCTCAAACCCCCACCATGAACTGTTTCCTATATATATATATATATATATATATATATATATATATATATATATATATATATATATATATATATATATATAATGTGTGTATATATATATATATATATATATAATGAATGTTCTTCATTTACAGTGACCCTTTAAACCATTAATGCTATCACTCCTTTTCATGACAACTCATAATATATGAATCACATGTTTCCCGTAACTTTTACCTTTTTATTCTAAGTTCAACTAAGATATTCTCTTCTTATCCTTGTAGCTTGTAGTGTTAAATAAGACTAAAATCGTTTCATTTGAATCAAGGTATGCAGATGTTGATAGATATATCTATCTATCAGTGACGTGCGGTAGGGTTCATAGCTGGTGAAGCACTGACATCATCAGTCAGATTTACAAATATATACACTCTACAGAGTAGACTCATTGCAAAGTGCTGATGGAGACTGGTTGAGCCAAATCAATTAACCAAGAGACATGGAAAAAATATTGATTATTTGTTAAAAAAATAAATAAAACTAAATTATTTGTCATTTGATTGGTAGCAGTTTATGAGGTATGATGGATTTCTACATTTGTAACACATTCAAAAACTAACCTACATTACGCACATTTCATTACAAAAACAAAACATGAATAATTATCGCTGTCTTACCTCTACTTAGAAATGAAGTCCAGCTGTGCTCTTTCTGAACAAAAATATCGGTCACTTTCCAGTAAAAGTTCTTTTTATCTTCTTCAGTTTTAAAAGTTTCTCAGTCTCAGTGGAGCTCACTGCCAGGGAGGAAAGCCTTCCTTCATCAGTCCTGTTCCAGCTGTATGTTTAGAGTCTTTTTAGTGCTTTACTTGTTTAGCAAAACTCGCTAATAACACATCCATAACTTGCTTTGACTCTACTATTTGGGGATCAGAGCAGTGCCCCTTGAGTGCCCCCTGCCTAGAGGCCAAGGAACTGCCGGCCTCACCTACAACCAGCTCTTTGGCTTTTATGATCGCCCAGCAGCACACGAAAACACATAGTTTAATGACCAAAACACAATTCGTAATCCACATATATTAAATTGTGGAAAATCAGTTCATCAGTGTTTGAACAATTGAATTTATGATCTAGAGACAGGAAGATGCATTCACGGAATGGAAGTCAGCGCAGTTAACATGGGATTGCGCAATCCCAGGGGAGGCCAAGATCGCTGGCTTGGTGGCGCTTCACTATCAAGCACCACCAAGGATTTACGTTTAAAATAGCCAAAAGTCTTCGATTTTAAAGAGAATATGATAAAAAAGTAAGGAAATTAGATTAAAAAAACAATTATTATTACAAATGACTGAGTGAATCACAATATATATTGTTATCATTATTGTATATTTTCTTTCTTTCCATGATTGCCTCCCCTGAATGCATGTCACTGCTATCTATAACTATAACCCATAAACTTTGCACAACATTTGCATATTTGCTGATTTTGCATCATTGCATCTCCAACTAGCATTACAAATGCTGTCGAACTCTCAGTTTCTAAATGCATTCTCGCACAAATGCCCTTTGCACAATCAATTCAGTACATACAAATGGTTTTAAAAATACTTACCTGTACACTGTGACTTTCTCATGCATTGTTTACACTTCAATTGTTTACTTTTAAATCACTGCTGCACCTTATACTGTAATTTAAATTGACTGTTATTTACAAGCTGTATTCGTGCACAAATTGCCCTCTGCACAATCAATTCTGCATATACAAATGTTTTTTTTAAAATACACACCTGTACACTGTGACTTCTCCTGATTTGTTTGCATTTCAATTGTTTACTTCAAATCACTGCTGCACCTTATACTGTAATTTATTTTACTGCAATTTACAAGCTGTATGCAACGGAATTTCGGAATCTCTGTATGCACTCTGTGCATACAAAATGACAAATAAAGTTTTCTAATTCTCTCTAAGTCTATCTATCTATCTATCCATATTATATTATAGCGTTACTTTTCAAATAAGTCTGATCCATATCTGAACTATGGATCTTTGCAAATGTTCTTGCCATTACTTCTACTTTTTATTCATTTGTTAATGCTGTTCCTTCTTCATGTTTTAGAACTGGATATGTTCTCTCTGGTCTATTTCCCTTCATTTTCTTAATCATTCCCCATACCTCAGCTATAGAAGTTGTTCTGCCTATTGAATCACAAAAATCTCTCCATTTTGTCTTCTTTGCCTTCTAAATAACTTTCCTTGCTTCTGCTTGATCTTTTTTATATTCAATTAAATTTTTTAAGTTATGTGTTCTTCTCAAAACTCTAAAAGCTATCCTCCCATTTCAAGTCTCTGCTCCGCTTAGAAAATACACATGATGTGACGTCACTTCCGGTGATGTGCCCAAATATGGGCATAATGGCCGCCCTGTTCACAGTTCTGGATGGCAGAGCTCTCGATGATGAGAGCTGTAAATTGATCACAAACTTCATAAATTTCTTAAAATTCAACGATTTGCTCTAAAATTCTGAAAATATTCATGAATGTCCAAGAGTGTTTTATCTAACCACACGATTTTTTTGATGGTCATTAAAAAAATGGATTCAGAGAAAAAAAATATTAAACTTTATAATCTTGTATCATTAATTTTTAAAATCTTGTAAATTGGTCAAAATCGCCTGGATTTTTACCAAACTGAAAGACATGGTTATTCTGGCTGTGCTTTACAGATAGAGGCCATTTTTATTGGCATTGACCAATATTTGTGGAAAATACATTGATTTCTCCATTTTACAAACTTTTAAAAAATCAGAGAGTGCAACTTTCAAAAACTGGAATACATGCAGTGAGAGAATTGTTGCACCTTATTCAAGGAATACATCCTGAAAATCCGAGCTTGTTACACCACACAGGTGATTTTTGGTGAATTTTTGAAGTTTTCCAGTTTTTTTCCACACTTTTGGAAATAGGCCCCGCCCACTTGTTTCAATAAATACTATATTTAATACTTTAGTTAAGGGCAATGTCTAGAAGGGAATGAAGAAGGTTTTGTAAAAATCCGATCAGCCATTCTTGCGTAGTAGATTTCTTGACATCACAGCGCCCCCTAGTGATGGACGATCCTCAAATGCGGGTCACATGTGCAAAATCTTATTTGGACTATGGGTTATGAAGGACATGTCAAAATCTGTTATGGTTTTAGAATAATCAGCAATTACATTTAGAGCTAGCTCGCTAACAATCACTTATTTTAGCGTTACTTTTCGAAAAAGTCAAAATTCAAAAATCCGCCGCGATAACTTTTTTTATTTGTCCATGACACACTTATATATAAAGTTTTGTGCGGATTGCACAAAAAATGTTGGAGGAGTTTAACAAGAAAGGTTTAACCTTTGTAGCCATGTAGCGCGAAAACTAGCTGGGAAACGAAGAGTGTGCCAATTCTCTTTATTTTGCAGAATCATCCAATAAACAAAGTGCCATCAAGTTTTTGAGTGTAGGACCAGTAGTTTGGTGGTTACAGGCGTAAACGCATTGTCCTTTATTATAGCGCCCCCTAGTTGTTGAGGGGTCTGAATTTTTGGGTTTGAGTAGCGGTGCACATTCTGTACTTGGATACCTGGTTCAATGGATTCGTTACAAATCCGCATGGGCCGCCCAACGCGTTTTAGCGGAGAATAATAATTACCCGTAATAATAATAATAAACTAGAACTGCAAGCAGTTATTAACGGGTTCCAAGCCCATGCACCGCCCCCTTTGAGCATGTTCCTGGACTTCAGCCCGCCCCCTTTGAGCATGTTCCTGGACTTCAGCGTTTAACACCCTCATCCCACAGCATCTGGTGGAGAGTGGTGAGAACAGCAGAAGGGATCATCGGGGCTCCTCTCCTGTCCATAAGGACATTTCATCCCTGCGCTGCATGTCCCGAGCCCATAACATTATCAGAGACCCCTCACACCTCCACCGTGGACTGTTCTCCCCTTTGCCCACTGGGAAAAGGTTCTGCAGCATCCGCTGCACGTTCACCAGTTTTTGCAACAGCTTTTTCCCCGTTGCCATCAGACTGTTGAACTCTAAACAGCAACAGTAAAAGTGCATATTCATACATATATACCATGGGTTAAAGCAAAAATAATCAGTTTGACTGAAAAAAAATTCAAGTCAGCCCATGTATTCCCGGGCCGTGGACATAATGCCACATCAGTTACCTCACTTGTTTAGTGTGCAAAGTCAACATTAACCAAATCTGGTAGGTCTACAATATCCATTGACCATTCCTGTATCTCTCCCACCTTTCAGCTTCAGAGCCTTGGCGTCATCCTGGTCAGCCTCCCATCCTGTCCTTCACTTTCCACATCATCACCTGGTTAACTTTCATCTCGGCAGCATCAAGTTCTTACTTCACACTGTTGTCAAACTGGTTCACAGTCCACTCACCTCTTGACTTTACAATTTCAGCTCCCTTCCCTCCTTGTCCTCCAGAAAACCTCCATAAACTGCAGCTAGTACAAAGACAGCAGCTTCATCATTACATCATCTACTTCACTCCTGTACATTAACTCCACTGGCTCCCTGTCACATTCAATATATACCAATCCTATGATCATACAAGGCCAACCACAAGGATGGACAATGCAGGACACATAACCAATACTATGATGACGTCATATATTTTAATTTAACACAGACCGCACATTACAATAATCAGTCTGTTTTTCCTATTATTGCACAGCAATTAATTATCACAACTCATGAGTTTATAAAAAGGCATTATTTAACTTTTTTGAAGTCTAATAAAACGGTTATATTTTAGCCCTGTTACTGGCGACCTGTCCAGGATGTAATCTGTGTCCCTGACTAGGAAGAGCCACCTGCCGCCCCCCCCCCCACCCCCATTACCCTGTTTCCCCATCAGATAGGGCTTGACGTCACACCTGTACCGAAAACCGAGTATAGAAAATCCATGGATGGATGGGATCTTAAATTTTTGAAGTTCAATAAAATTGCTAAAAAGTTTATCAGAAAAAAACATTAGTTGCTTTTTAGGATGAACACTTTAATTAGAGAAATGTTATTAAACTTTGCATAAAGTTAAATATTGCTGTAGGTAATCTTGGCTGCTGTAGCTTGTCTCTCTGGGAGGTGATTTTGGGTTGAATAAAATTAGTTCATAGAACCACAGGAGGCTTTCTCAGCTGGTTCTAGTGCGACTTGGTTCTACAATGTCGTTTCACTTCACCTTCTACACTGTTAAAAAAAAAAACTTCATAAAAGTTTTCTGACAATGGCCTTTCTCTGGCCTCACCCAGTTAGAACCCGTTCTCCAGTCCATATTGTAGCTGCAGTTTATTTATTTTTATTTGACGTAGTTTCCTTAATAATTTGAGTGAGAGTGTGTATGTGTTTGTGCATAATGTTAAAGATGTATTTTGACTGAAAGTAAATTGTTACTTTAATAATAATAAAAAAAAAAACACTTCGAGTGATCCTGTATTTATATAAAATGGTCTGGGCTAAGCCCCGGATGTCCTTCAAAGCTCGAAATGTCCCTGGTCATTAATACTATGTCTTATCAGGCGCGGGCAGATGGCCTCTGCTGACAACTGCGCGCAGTAATTGCGGAGCGCAATCAGCGCGCTGCGCCTCTTAGACAACCGATTTCAGGTTTGTTGGATTGTTAAAGGAAGAAAAACAACTTTTCTCTTTAATAAAGCTAATCAAAACATCACACAATCACCTTCACTCAATCCTGAGGATTTCCTCAGCTCAGAGTCTAACCGTGAACATTGATAAACTGTTTACATCTAAAAAAAAGCACTCACCAAGATTATGTTTCAACAAAAAACGTTTTTGTCTTGCTTAACAGGTTTCCCACATCTTGTGCCTTAAGAATACGCTAGCTCTGAGCAGCCAGGAAGAAACAACTACGTTCAGCTGTGGTGCATTCAGAGTTCATGGGACAATTCAGTACTCAACAAAAAACGTGTTTTTCTTCAATCAATAAAAAAAGTATATATATATATATAAACATTTTAAAAATAATTGAACAAAAACATGTTTCTTCTTGAGTTTTGAATTGTCCCATGCACTGTGAATGCAACACACCAGCGTTGCTCACAGCTTCTTCTTTGGATGAAGAGCACTGTGAACTGATCACAAACTTCATAAATTTGTTAAAATTCAACGGTTTGCTCTAAAATTCTGAAAATATTTACGTATGTCCAAGAGTGCTTTATCTAACTACGTGATTTTTAATATGGTCATTAATGAAACGGTTTTAGAGAAAAAAAACATTAAACTTTATAGTCCTATACACGTAAATTTTAATTTCTTGTAAATTGGTCAAATTGACCTGGATTTTTACCAAACTGAAACACAAGTTTATTCTGGCTGTGCTTTACAGATAGAGGCCATTTTTATTGGCATTGACCAATATTTGTGGAAAATACATTGATTTCTCCATTTTACAAACTTTTAAAAAAATCAGAGTGTGCAACTTTCAGAAACCTCAATACATGCAGTGTGAGAATTGTTGCACCTTATTCAAGGAATACATCCTGAAAATCTGAGCTTGTTACACCACATAAGTGATTTTAGGTGAATTTTTGAAGTTTTCAAGTTTTTTTCCACACTTTTGGAAATAGGCCCCGCCCACTTGTTTCAATAAATACCATATTTAATACTTTAGTTAAGGGCAATGTCTGGAAGGGAATGAAGAAGGTTTGGTAAAAATCCGATCAGCCATTCTTGCGTAGTAGATTTCTTGACATCACAGCGCCCCCTAGTGATGGACGATCCTCAAATGCGGGTCACATGTGCAAAATCTTATTTGGACTATGGGTTATGAAGGACATGTCAAAATCTGTTATGGTTTTACAATAATCAGCAATTACATTTAGAGCTAGCTAGCTAACAATCACTTATTTTAGCGTTACTTTTCGAAAAAGTCAAAATTCAAAAATCCGCCATGATAACTTTTTTTATTTGTCCATGACACGCTTATATATAAATTTTTGCGCGGATTGCACAAAAAATGTAGGAGGAGTTTAACAAGAAAGGTTTAACCTTTGTAGCCATGTAGCGCGAAAACTAGCTGGGAAACGAAGGGTGTGCCAATTCCCTTTATTTTGCAGAATCATCCAATAAACAAAGTGCCATCAAGTTTTTGAGTGTAGGACCAGTAGTTTGGTGGTTACAGGCGTAAACGCATTATCCTTTATTATAGCGCCCCCTAGATGTTGAGGGGTCTGAATTTCTGGGTTTGAGTAGGGGCGCACGTTCTGAACTTAGATACCTGATCCAATTGATTCGTTACAAATCCGCGTGGGCTCCACAACGCGTTTTAATTCCGTAATAATAATAATAATAATAATAACTAGAACTGCAAGCAGTTATTAACGGGTTCCAAGCCCACGCACCGCCCCCTTTGAGCATGTTCCTGGACTTCAGCATTCAATCCCACAGCATCTGGTGGAAAAACTGGAACATCTGGGCTTCAGCACACCCCTTCACCACTTCCTCACCTCCTGAGCACTGTCGGTCCGGGTCTGACAGACCACCTCTGATGTCATCACCCTCAGCACAGGCTCCCCTCAGGGCTGCATCCGGAGCCCCTTGCTGTTTACTCTGATGACACACGACTGCACCCCCAGGTTCACCCCCAATCACATCATGAAGTTCGTAGATGACGCAAATTCATCAACAGTTCAGGTATGTAGGTGGTTAGCAGCACCAAGTTCCTGGGGGTGCACATCACGGTCAACCTCACCTGGTCTGTGAACACCACGTCACTGGTGAAGAGGGCACAGAAGCGCTTGTACTTTCTGCAGAGGATGAGGAGAGCCCACCTGTCCCCACACATTCTCACAACCTTCTACAGAAGTACCATAGAGAGCATTCGTACCAGTCTTTTTAGTGCTTTACTTGTTTATCAAAACTCGCTAATAACACATCCATAACTTGCTTTGACTCTACTATTTGGGGATCAGAGCGGTGCCCCTTGAGCGACCCTGCCTAGAGGCCAAGGAACTGCCGGCCTCACCTGCAACCAGCTCTTTGGCTTTTATGATCGCCCAGCAGCACACGAAAACACATAGTTTAATGACCAAAACACAATTCGTAATCCACATATATTAAATTGTGGAAAATCAGTTCATCAGTGTTTGAACAATTGAATTTATGATCTAGAGACAGGAAGATGCATTCACGAAATGGAAGTCAGCGCAGTTAACATGGGATTGCGCAATCCCAGGGGAGGCCAAGATCGCTGGCTTGGTGGCGCTTCACTATCAAGCACCACCAAGGATTTACGTTAAAAATAGCGAAAAGTCTTCGATTTTAAAGAGAATATGATAAAAAAAGTAAGGAAATTAGATTAAAAAAACAATTATTATTACAAATGACTGAGTGAATCACAATATATATTAGGTTATCATTATTCTATATTTTCTTTCTTTCCATGATTGCCTCCCCTGAATGCATGTCACTGCTATCTATAACTATAACCCATAAACTCTGCACAACATTTGCATATTTGCTCATTTTGCGTCATTGCATCTCCAACTAGCATTACAAATGCTGTCCAAGTCTCAGTTTCTAAATGCATTCTCGCACATATGCCCTTTGCACAATCAATTCAGTACATACAAATTGTTTTAAAAATAATTACCTGTACACTGTGACTTTCTCATGCATTGTTTACACTTCAATTGTTTACTTTTAAATCACTGCTGCACCTTATACTGTAATTTAAATTGACTGTAATTTACAAGCTGTATTCTTGCACAAATTGCCCTCTGCACAATCAATTCTGCATATACAAATGTTTTTTTAAAAATACACACCTGTACACTGTGACTTCTCCTGATTTGTTTGCATTTCAATTGTTTACTTCAAATCACTGCTGCACCTTATACTGTAATTTATTTTACTGCAATTTACAAGCTGTATGCAACGGAATTTCGTTCTGTATGCACTCTGTGCATACAAAATGACAAATAAAGTTTTCATATTCTCTCTATCCATATTACATTATAGCGTTACTTTTTAAATAAGTCTGATCCATATCTGAACTATGGATCTTTGCATATGTTCTTGCCATTACTTCTACTTTTTATTCATTTGTTAATGCTGTTCCTTCTTCATGTTTTAGAACTGGATATGTTCTCTCTGGTCTATTTCCCTTCATTTTCTTAATCATTCCCCATACCTCAGCTATAGAAGTTGTTCTGCCTATTGAATCACAAAAATCTCTCCATTTTGTCTTCTTTGCCTTCTAAATAACTTTCCTTGCTTCTGCTTGATCTTTTTTATATTCAATTAAATTTTTTAAATTATGTGTTCTTCTCAAAACTCTAAAAGCTATCCTCCCATTTCAAGTCTCTGCTCCGCTTAGAAAAAACACAGGATGTGACGTCACTTCCGGTGATGTGCCCAAATATGGGCATAATGGCCGCTCTGTTCACAGTTCTGCATGGTAGAGCTCCTATATGATGAGAGCTTTGAACTGATCACAAACTTCAAAAATTTGTTAAAAATCAACGGTTTGCTCTAAAATTCTGAAAATATTCATGGATCTCAAAGAGTGCTTTATCTAACTATGTGATTTTTTAAACGCCCATTGAAAAGAGCGTTTCATAGAAAAAAATATTAGCCTTTATAGTCTTGCAAGTGTGAATTTCAAAGTCTTTGAAATAGTTCAAAATCGGCTGGATTTTTACCAAACTGAAGTAAACATTTAGTCTGAATGTGCTTTACAAATAGTGGCCATTTTTATTGGGATTGAACAATATTTGTGGAAAATACATTGATTTCTCCATTTTACAAACTTTTAAAAAATCAGAGTGTGCAACTTTGAAAAACCTCAATACATGCAGTGAGAGAATTGTTACACCTTATTCATGGAATACATCCTGAAAATCTGAGATTGTTACACCACAAAATTGATTTTTAGTAATTTTTTGAAGTTTTATAGGTTTTTTTCACACTTTTGGAAATAGGCCCCGCCCACTTGTTTCAATCATTACCATATTTAAGACTTTAGTTAAGGGCTATTACTGGAAGGGGATGAAAAAGGTTTTGTAAAAATCCGATAAGCCATTCTTGCGCAGTAGATTTCTTGACATCACAGCGCCCCCTAGTGATGGACGATCCTCAAACGCGGGTCACATGTGCAAAATCTTATTTGGACTATGTGTTATGAAGGACATGTCAAAATCTGTTATAGTTTTAGAATAATCAGCAATTAAATTTAGAGCTAGCTAGCTAACCATCACTTATTTTAGCGTTACTTTTCGAAAAAGTCAAAATTAAAAAATCCGCCACGATAACTTTTTTTATTTGTCCATTATATGGTTATATATGGAGTTTTGTGCAGATTGCACAAAATATGTAGGAGGAGTTTAACAAGAAAGGTTTAACCTTTGTAGCCATGTAGCGCGAAAACTAGCTGGGAAACGAAGGGTGTGCCAATTCCCTTTATTTTGCAGAATCATCCAATAAACAAAGTGCCATCAAGTTTTTGAGTGTAGGACCAGTAGTTTGGTGGTTACAGGCGTAAACGCATTGTCCTTTATTATAGCGCCCCCTAGTTGTTGAGGGGTCTGAATTTCTGGGTTTGAGTAGGGGCGCACGTTCTGAACTTAGATACCTGATCCAATTGATTCGTTACAAATCCGCGTGGGCTCCACAACGCGTTTTAATTCCGTAATAATAATAATAATAATAATAAACTAGAACTGCAAGCAGTTATTAACGGGTTCCAAGCCCACGCACCGCCCCCTTTGAGCATATTCCTGGACTTCAGCATTCAACACCCTCTTTCAAGCCCACCTACGTCGCGCCCCCATTGAGCATGTTCCTGGACTTTAGCGTTCAACACCCTCATCCCACAGCATATGGTGGAAAAACTGGAACATCTGGGCTTCAGTACACCCCTCAACACTTCCTCACCTCCTGACCACTGTCAGTCCGGGTCTGACAGACCACCTCTGATGTCATCACCCTCAGCACGGGCTCCCCTTAGGGCTGTGTCTGCAGCCCCCTGTTGTTTACTCTGATGACACACGACTGCACTCCCAGGTTCACCCCCAATCACATCATGAAGTTCGCAGATGACACAAACTCATCAACAGCTCAGCTGTGGAGGTGGTTAGCAGCACCAAATTCATCAGGGTGCACATCACAGACAACCTCACCTGCTCTGTGAACACCACATCTGGTGAGGAGGGCACAGAAGCGCTTGTACTTCCTGTGGAGGATGAGGAGAGCCCAACTGCCCCCGCCCATCCTCACAACCCTCTACACAAGCACCATAGAGAGCATTCTGACCAGCTGTCTCTCTGTGTGGCGTCGAGGCGGCAGCACGTCCGACTGGTGGAAAACAACGGTTGTCAAGCTTCTGAAGTTTGCGCACGACACCACTCTCATGGGATTTATCTCTGATGGTGACGAGTCCGCCTACAGGTGGGAGGGTGACCATCTGGTGACCTGGTGCATGGAGAACAACTTAGAACTCAACGCTGTAAAAATAGTGGAGATGGTTGTGGACTTCAGGAAGAACTCAGCCCCAGCTACCCCAACACCCTCTGTGACTATATATAATATATTTCAGTCGTCAGTCAAGTCAAGTTATGTTGCGAGTTCAGTTGTTTTTTTTCTTTTCTTTGTTCAGTGGTTTGTGTTGTTACCACTGGCAAGTTCATGTCAGTAAGAAGAATGAAGTTTGTCAATGGAGGTTCAGTTCTGCTTGGGGCACAGGCTCGCCATGTCCTTTCAGAGAGAATCCATGGAATCTGATCCAGTAGTCTGATCCAGCTTTTTGATCAGCAACAACAAAAAAACCTAGCCTGCACACGATAATATTATTATTGCATTCAGCTAAATAAACTCACTTTATCAATTTTTACAGCATTGTTTTTTCTTCATTCCTCACATTTCCATTGCGATGTTTTACATGCACTTTAAAATTTTTTCCCAACTCAAAACACCGGAATCATCTTTAACCCATGTAAAACAAAAATATAAAATCCTTTTTAATTATGAAACTATGACCTGTAATTTAACAAATTACAGCATAGGTTTTTTTAATCCTCTTCCAAGTCTTTGTAAATCATGAGATGAAATACAGTTATCACCTTACCAAAGAGCATGAAATCCTTCTACATCCAATACTCTCCTTCATCATCCATTGTATGGATGAAACCCAGCGCTGAACACAGAGAAATGTCGGACTGGATCAAATACTGCGTGTGTGATGGGTTCAAGTACCTCGCTCAACGTAGGAATTTACACATGTACAGCCTCAAGCTATTTAACTAAGATGTAAACGAGGTTTAAAATGTCTACTGTTTAGTTTGATATTAATGAACAGTCATAATTTTAATTTACATGTAGTATGGTTGAACTAGAAGAATTAACAGTGGGATGTTGATAAACTGACTGTATATTTGTATTGTAGTGCTGAACCATAGATTTACTTCTGAGTCAGTTAGCTTGCAGTTAGTTGACCTCCACGCAGATTTGGCTCTGAAGGAACAGTCTGTTAAGAGTGATCCTATATATATATATATATATATATATATATATATATATATATAAATATATATATATTAGTGCTGTCAAACGATTAAAATTTTTAATCGCGAATAATCCTATGATGTCGATAGTTAACTCGAGATTAATCACAAATTAATCGCATATTTTATCCTTTTATTTCTGAAAGTGTAATAGCCTATTTGGGCATTTTAATATGCAATTTTGCAATAAATGACACTAATAAAATACATGCTTGTACAAAAAATATTTTTGTTATTTTTCAAGCACTTTTCAGAATTGGTATGAAAACATCCTGGTGCCAAATGTTAAACTCTGGACTATAATGGCTATATGACTAATCATGATACCCTGATGTTTACACCATGTGTAAACAAATGTGTAAATACCTGTTTTCATGCCGATATATTTTTTTTGCCTCTTAAACAAAAGGTATTATGCATACATATAAATTAATAAAAATTGAACATTTCGATAAAGTCATAAGTTTTGTTCATTTCTTCACTCTCTCTCTCTCTCACACACACACACACACACACACACATCTAATTCTGAGCTTTCACACCAACAACAATAATTTCTTTGAATATTTTTGCTTGCTGTTTCTATCCATATTCATAGAGTTTAAGCCTGGAAAAAGGTTTTAAATCTCCAGGTCATTCCAGCCTTACACTTTGCTTGCAACTGGGCAGGAGCTTAATACCCTGAATGAGACTGTTTAGCAACTGTTAGTAACTCCAGGTCCTTCGTTTGGAAACGTGATTCATCCCTGGGTTGTCAAATACAGAGACAACAAATTAATAAGCATTAAAGAACGGTTTATGGGTTGGGTTTCTGCAATGTTATCAACGTGTAAAAGCTCATCTTCAGAACCAATCTCTGCTTAAAATGGTGATCTGCACCAAGTAATCTACTTTAAGCAGTTATCACCGGTTATTGCACCGTAAACTGCAGAAAATACGTGCAGAGTTGCTCTGTCTGCCTTTACTACCGTCGGCTCCTATGGCGGAGGGATATTTCAGCTGGATACACTCAAATGTAGTGCAGGCAGGCCACTTAATAACCCCTATTTCGTCACTTATTTAAGACCCCAAATAAGCGATTTCACTTTCAGAAACCTGCCCAAAAAAACGCAACCCGTGACTCATGAAATTTAGAAGCGCTTTTAGAAAAAAGAAGCCCAAAGTCGCGTGTGTCCGATGTGTGTGTGTTTGTAGAGATCCATTCATGATCAAATGCGGTCCTCTGCTGGAATTTTTTAAAGCATTAGTGTAAATATATATATATATATATATATATATATATATATATATATATATATATATATATATATATATATATATGGATACATGGATACATACATGGATACATACGAAATTATTAAAGTGGACATCTAAGTTTTAATTGAATACCCCTTACTTAGACTATTAATGGTAAGAGTTGTTGTAGTTGCAAAAACAAGCCACGAGATGGAGCCCTTGCTTCATTTTCTGAAAAGCTCTTTACAATAGGTTTTTGTCAAACTATCTAAATAAATATTTATTTTAAATCAACGGTTTGCTCTAAAATTCTGAAAATATTCATGAATGTCCAAGAGTGTTTTATCTAACCACACAATTTTTTTGATGGTCATTAAAAAAATGGATTCAGAGAAAGAAAAAATTAAACTTTATAATCTTGTATCATTAATTTTTAAAATCTTGTAAATTGGTCAAAATCGCCTGGATTTTTATCAAACTGAAAGACATGGTTATTCTGGCTGTGCTTTACAGATAGAGGCCATTTTTATTGGCATTGACCAATATTTGTGGAAAATACATTGATTTCTCCATTTTACAAACTTTGAAAAAAACAGAGTGTGCAACTTTCAAAAACTGGAATACATGCAGTGAGAGAATTGTTGCACCTTATTCAAGGAATACATCCTTAAAATCTGAGCTTGTTACACCACACAAGTGATTTTAGGTGAATTTTTGAAGTTTTCAAGTTTTTTTCACACTTTTGGAAATAGGCCCCGCCCACTTGTTTCAATCATTACCATATTTAATACTTTAGTTAAGGGCAATGTCTAGAAGGGAATGAAGAAGGTTTTGTAAAAATCCGATCAGCCATTCTTGCGTAGTAGATTTCTTGACATCACAGCGCCCCCTAGTGATGGACGATCCTCAAATGCGGGTCACATGTGCAAAATCTTATTTGGACTATGGGTTATGAAGGACATGTCAAAATCTGTTATGGTTTTAGAATAATCAGCAATTACATTTAGAGCTAGCTCGCTAACAATCACTTATTTTAGCGTTACTTTTCGAAAAAGTCAAAATTCAAAAATCCGCCGCGATAACTTTTTTTATTTGTCCATGACACACTTATATATAAAGTTTTGTGCGGATTGCACAAAAAATGTTGGAGGAGTTTAACAAGAAAGGTTTAACCTTTGTAGCCATGTAGCGCGAAAACTAGCTGGGAAACGAAGAGTGTGCCAATTCTCTTTATTTTGCAGAATCATCCAATAAACAAAGTGCCATCAAGTTTTTGAGTGTAGGACCAGTAGTTTGGTGGTTACAGGCGTAAACGCGTTGTCCTTTATTATAGCGCCCCCTAGTTGTTGAGGGGTCTGAATTTCTGGGTTTGAGTAGAGGCGCACATTCTGTACTTAGATACCTGATCCTATTGATTCGTTACAAATCCGCATGGGCCGCCCAACGCGTTTTAGCCGTAATAATAATAATAATAATAATAATAAATAATTTAAAAACACGAGAAAAACAATAGGGTTCTCTGCTCACAGAGCAGACGAACGGCATAGCCGTTCGCCTGCGCTGCGGGCTTGGAACCCTAATAATTTAAAAACACGAGAAAAACAATAGGGTTCTCTGCTCACAGAGCAGACGAACGGCATAGCCGTTCGCCTGCGCTGCGGGCTTGGAACCCTAATTAACGGGTTCCAAGCCCACGCACCACCCCCTTTGAGCATGTTCCTGGACTTCAGCATTCAATCCCACAGCATCTGGTGGAAAAACTGGAACATCTGGGCTTCAGCACACCCCTTCACCACTTCCTCACCTCCTGAGCACTGTCGGTCCGGGTCTGACAGACCACCTCTGATGTCATCACCCTCAGCACGGGCTCCCCTCAGGGCTGCATCCGGAGCCCCTTGCTGTTTACTCTGATGACACACGACTGCACCCCCAGGTTCACACCCAATCACATCATGAAGTTCGCAGATGACATACACTCATCAACAGCTCAGCTGTGGAGGTGGTTAGCTGGTTAGTTCCTGGGGGTGCACATCACGGTCAACCTCACCTGGTCTGTGAACACCACGTCACTGGTAAAGAGGGCACATAAGCGCTTGTACTTCCTGCAGAGGATGAGGAGAGCCCACCTGTCCCCGCACATTCTCACAACCTTCTACAGAAGTACCATAGAGAGCATTCTAACCAGCTGTCTCTCTGTGTGGTTTGGAGGCGGCAGCACCTCCGACTGGTGGAAAATGAGAGTGGTGGGGACAGCAGAAGGGATCATAGGGGCTCCTCTTTCCTCCATTAAGGACATTTCATCCCAGCGCTGCATGTCCCCAGCCCATAGCATCAGCGCTGCATGTCCCCAGCCCATAGCATCAACAAATAATATGATTGAACTTGACTTTGTAAAGTGCCTTGAGATGACATGTTTCATGATTTGGCGCTATATAAATAAAATTGAATTGAATTGAATTGAACAGAGACCCTCAAACCCCCACCATGAACTGTTCCCCATATATATATATATATATATATATATATATATATATATATATATATATATATATATATATATATATATATATATATATATATATATATATGATAGATAGATAATGAATGTTCTTCATTTACAGTGACCCTTTAAACCATTAATGCTATTACTCCTTTTCATGACAACTCATAATATATGAATTACATGTTTCCCGTAACTTATACCTTTTTATTCTAAGTTCAACCAAGATATTCAGATTTACAAATATATACACTCTACAGAGTAGACTCATTGCAAAGTGCTGAAGGGGACTGGTTGAGCCAAATCAATTAACCAAGAGACATGGAAAAAATATTGATTATTTGTTTAAAAAATAAATAAAACTAAATTATTTGGCATTTGATTGGTAGCAGTTTATGAGTTATGATGGATTTCTACATTTGTAACACATTCAAAAAGTAACCTACATTACGCACATTTCATTACAATAAAAAAACATGAATAATTATTGCTGTCTTACTTCTACTTAGAAATGAAGTCCAGCTGCACTCTTTCTGAACAAAAATATCAGTCACTTTCCGGTAAAAGTTCTTTTTATCTTCTTCAGTTTTAAAAGTTTCTCAGTCTCAGTGGAGCTCACTGCCAGGGAGGAAAGCCTTCCTTCATCAGTCCTGTTCCAGCTGTATGTTTAGAGTCTTTTTAGTGCTTTACTTGTTTAGCAAAACTCGCTAATAACACATCCATAACTTGCTTTGACTCTATTTGGGGATCAGAGCGGTGCCCCTTGAGCGCCCCCTGCCTAGAGGCCAAGGAACTGCCGGCCTCACCTACAACCAGCTCTTTGGCTTTTATGATCGCCCAGCAGCACACGAAAACACATAGTTTAATGACCAAAACACAATTTGTAATCCACATATATTAAATTGTGGAAAATCAGTTCATCAGTGTTTGAACAACTGAATTTATGATCTAGAGACAGGAAGATGCATTCACGGAATGGAAGTCAGCGCAGTTAACATGGGATTGCGCAATCCCAGGGGAGGCCAAGATCGCTGGCTTGGTGGCACTTCACTTTCAAGCACCACCAAGGATTTACGTTAAAAATAGCCAAAAGTCTTCGATTTTAAAGAGAATATGATAAAGAAAAATAAGGAAATTAGATTAAAAAAACAATTATTATTACAAATGACTGAGTGAATCACAATATATATTGTTATCATTATTCTATATTTTCTTTCCATGATTGCCTCCCCTGAATGCATGTCACTGCTATCTATAACTATAACCCATAAACTTTGCACAACATTTGCATATTTGCTCATTTTGCATCATTGCATCTCCAACTAGCATTACAAATGCTGTCGAACTCTCGGTTTCTAAATGCATTCTCGCACAAATGCCCTTTGCACAATCAATTCAATACATACAAATGGTTTTAAAAATACTTACCTGTACACTGTGACTTTCTCATGCATTGTTTGCACTTCAATTGTTTACTTTTAAATCACTGCTGCACCTTATACTGTAATTTAAATTGACTGTAATTTACAAGCTGTATTCTTGCACAAATTGCCCTCTGCACAATCAATTCTGCATATACAAATGTTTTTTTTTAAAAATACACACCTGTACACTGTGACTTCTCCTGATTTGTTTGCATTTCAATTGTTTACTTCAAATCACTGCTGCACCTTATACTGTAATTTATTTTACTGCAATTTACAAGCTGTTTGCAACGGAATTTCGTTCTGTATGCACTCTGTGCATACAAAATGACAAATAAAGTTTTCTAATTCTCTCTAAGTCTATCTATCTATCTATCCATATTATATTATAGCGTTACTTTTCAAATAAGTCTGATCCATATCTGAACTATGGATCTTTGCAAATGTTCTTGCCATTACTTCTACTTTTTCTTAATTTGTTAATGCTGTTCCTTCTTCATGTTTTAGAACTGGATATGTTCTCTCTGGTCTATTTCCCTTCATTTTCTTAATCATTCCCCATACCTCAGCAATAGAAGTTGTTCTGCCTATTGAATCACAAAAATCTCTCCATTTTGTCTTCTTTGCATTCTAAATAACTTTCCTTGCTTCTGCTTGATCTTTTTTATATTCAATAAAAAATTTTAAATTATGTGTTCTTCTCAAAACTCTAAAAGCTATCCTCCCATTTCAAGTCTCTGCTCCGCTTAGAAAATACACATGATGTGACGTCACTTCCGGTGATGTGCCCAAATATGGGCATAATGGCCGCCCTGTTCACAGTTCTGGATGGCAGAGCTCTCGATGATGAGAGCTGTAAATTGATCACAAACTTCATAAATTTCTTAAAATTCAACGATTTGCTCTAAAATTCTGAAAATATTCATGAATGTCCAAGAGTGTTTTATCTAACCACACGATTTTTTTGATGGTCATTAAAAAAATGGATTCAGAGAAAAAAAATATTAAACTTTATAATCTTGTATCATTAATTTTTAAAATCTTGTAAATTGGTCAAAATCGCCTGGATTTTTACCAAACTGAAAGACATGGTTATTCTGGCTGTGCTTTACAGATAGAGGCCATTTTTATTGGGATTGACCAATATTTGTGGAAAATACATTGATTTCTCCATTTTACAAACTTTTAAAAAAATCAGAGTGTGCAACTTTCAAAAACTGGAATACATGCAGTGAGAGAATTGTTGCACCTTATTCAAGGAATACATCCTGAAAATCCGAGCTTGTTACACCACACAAGTGATTTTTGGTGAATTTTTGAAGTTTTCCAGTTTTTTTCCACACTTTTGGAAATAGGCCCCGCCCACTTGTTTCAATAAATACTATATTTAATACTTTAGTTAAGGGCAATGTCTGGAAGGGAATGAAGAAGGTTTTGTAAAAATCCGATCAGCCATTCTTGCGTAGTAGATTTCTTGACATCACAGCGCCCCCTAGTGATGGACGATCCTCAAATGCGGGTCACATGTGCAAAATCTTATTTGGACTATGGGTTATGAAGGACATGTCAAAATCTGTTATGGTTTTACAATAATCAGCAATTACATTTAGAGCTAGCTCGCTAACAATCACTTATTTTAGCGTTACTTTTCGAAAAAGTCAAAATTCAAAAATCCGCCGCGTTAACTTTTTTTATTTGTCCATTACATGGTTATATATGGAGTTTTGCGCAGATTGCACAAAATATGTAGGAGGAGTTTAACTAGAAAGGTTTAAGCTTTGTAGCCATGTAGCGCGAAAACTAGCTGGGAAACGAAGGGTGTCCCAATTCACTTTATTTTGCTGAATCATCCAATAAACAAAGTGCCATCAAGTTTTTGAGTGTAGGACCAGTAGTTTGGTGGTTACAGGCGTAAACGCGTTGTCCTTTATTATAGCGCCCCCTAGTTGTTGAGGGGTCTGAATTTCTGGGTTTGAGTAGAGGCGCACATTCTGTACTTAGATACCTGATCCTATTGATTCGTTACAAATCCGCATGGGCCGCCCAACGCGTTTTAGCCGTAATAATAATAATAATAATAACTAGAACTGCAAGCAGTTATTAACGGGTTCCAAGCCCACGCACCGCCCCCTTTGAGCATATTCCTGGACTTCAGCATTCAACACCCTCATCCAAGCCCACCTACGTCGCGCCCCCATTGAGCATGTTCCTGGACTTTAGCGTTCAACACCCTCATCCCACAGCATCTGGTGGAAAAACTGGAACATCTGGGCTTCAGTACACCCCTCAACACTTCCTCACCTCCTGACCACTGTCAGTCCGGGTCTGACAGACCACCTCTGATGTCATCACCCTCAGCACGGGCTCCCCTTAGGGCTGCGTCTGCAGCCCCCTGTTGTTTACTCTGATGACACACAACTGCACTCCCAGGTTCACCCCCAATCACATCATGAAGTTCGCAGATGACACAAACTCATCAACAGCTCAGCTGTGGAGGTGGTTAGCAGCACCAAATTCATCAGGGTGCACATCACGGACAACCTCACCTGCTCTGTGAACACCACGTCACTGGTGAAGAGGGCACAGAAGCGCTTGTACTTCCTGTGGAGGATGAGGAGAGCCCAACTGCCCCCGCTCATCCTCACAACCCTCTACACAAGTACCATAGAGAGCATTCTGACCAGCTGTCTCTCTGTGTGGCGTCGAGGCGGCAGCACGTCCGACTGGTGGAAAACAACGGTTGTCAAGCTTCTGAAGTTTGCGCACGACACCACTCTCATGGGATTTATCTCTGATGGTGACGAGTCCGCCTACAGGTGGGAGGGTGACCATCTGGTGACCTGGTGCAGGGAGAACAACTTAGAACTCAACGCTGTAAAAATAGTGGAGATGGTTGTGGACTTCAGGAAGAACTCAGCCCCAGCTACCCCAACACCCTCTGTGACTATATATAATATATTTCAGTCGTCAGTCAAGTCAAGTTATGTTGCGAGTTCAGTTGTTTTTTTTTCTTTTTTTTGTTCAGTGGTTTGTGTTGTTACCACTGGCAAGTTCATGTCAGTAAGAAGAATGAAGTTTGTCAATGGAGGTTCAGTTCTGCTTGGGGCACAGGCTCGCCATGTCCTTTCAGAGAGAATCCATGGAATCTGATCCAGTAGTCTGATCCAGCTTTTTTATCAGCAACAACAAAAAAACCTAGCCTGCACACGATAATATTATTATTGCATTCAGCTAAATAAACTCACTTTATCAATTTTTACAGCATTGTTTTTTCTTCATTCCTCACATTTCTATTGCAATGTTTTACATGCACTTTAAAAATTTTTCCCAACTCAAAACACCGGAATCATCTTTAACCCATGTAAAACAAAAATATAAAATCCTTTTTAATTATGAAACTATGACCTGTAATTTAACAAATTACAGCATAGGTTTTTTTAATCCTCTTCCAAGTCTTTGTAAATCATGAGATGAAATACAGTTATCACCTTACCAAAGAGCATGAAATCCTTCTACATCCAATACTCTCCTTCATCATCCATTGTATGGACGAAACCCAGCGCTGAACACAGAGAAATGTCGGACTGGATCAAATACTGCGTGTGTGATGGGTTCAAGTACCTCGCTCAACGTAGGAATTTACACATGTACAGCCTCAAGCTATTTAACTAAGATGTAAACGAGGTTTAAAATGTCTACTGTTTAGTTTGATATTAATGAACAGTCATAATTTTAATTTACATGTAGTATGTTGAACTAGAAGAATTAACAGTGGGATGTTGATAAACTGACTGTATATTTGTATTGTAGTGCTGAACCATAGATTTACTTCTGAGTCAGTTAGCTTGCAGTTAGTTGACCTCCACGCAGATTTGGCTCTGAAGGAACAGTCTGTTAAGAGTGATCCTATATTATATATATATATATATATATATATATATATATATATATATATATATATATATATATATATATATTAGTGCATTAGTGCTGTCAAACGATTAAAAATTTTAATCGCGATTAATCCTATGATGTCGATAGTTAACTCGAGATTAATCGCAAATTAATCGCATATTTTATCCTTTTATTTCTGAAAGTGTAATAGCCTATTTGGGCATTTTAATATGCAATTTTGCAATAAATGACACTAATAAAATACATGCTTGTACAAAAAATATTTTTGTTATTTTTCAAGCACTTTTCAGAATTGGTATGAAAACATCCTGGTGCCAAATGTTAAACTCTGGACTATAATGGCTATATGACTAATCATGATACCCTGATGTTTACACCATGTGTAAACAAATGTGTAAATACCTGTTTTCATGCCGATATATATTTTTTTGCCTCTTAAACAAAAGGTATTATGCATACATATAAATTAATAAAAATTGAACATTTCGATAAAGTCATAAGTTTTGTTCATTTCTTCACTCTCTCTCTCTCACACACACACATCTAATTCTGAGCTTTCACACCAACAACAATAATTTCTTTGAATATTTTTGCTTGCTGTTTCTATCCATATTCATAGAGTTTAAGCCTGGAAAAAGGTTTTAAATCTCCAGGTCATTCCAGCCTTACACTTTGCTTGCAACTGGGCAGGAGCTTAATACCCTGAATGAGACTGTTTAGCAACTGTTAGTAACTCCAGGTCCTTCGTTTGGAAACGTGATTCATCCCTGGGTTGTCAAATACAGAGACAACAAATTAATAAGCATTAAAGAACGGTTTATGGGTTGGGTTTCTGCAATGTTATCAACGTGTAAAAGCTCATCTTCAGAACCAATCTCTGCTTAAAATGGTGATCTGCACCAAGTAATCTACTTTCAGCAGTTATCACCGGTTATTGCACCGTAAACTGCAGAAAATACGTGCAGAGTTGCTCTGTCTGCCTTTACTACCGTCGGCTCCTATGGCGGAGGGATATTTCAGCTGGATACACTCAAATGTAATGCAGGCAGGCCACTTAATAACCCCTATTTCGTCACTTATTTAAGACCCCAAATAAGCGATTTCACTTTCAGAAACCTGCCCAAAAAAAACGCAACCCGTGACTCATGAAATTTAGAAGCGCTTTTAGAAAAAAGAAGCCCAAAGTCGCGTGTGTCCGATGTGTGTGTGTTTGTAGAGATCCATTCATGATCAAATGCGGTCCTCTGCTGGAATTTTTTAAAGCATTAGTGTAAATATATATATATATATATGGATACATGGATACATACATGGATACATACAAAATTATTGAAGTGGACATCTAAGTTTTAATTGAATACCCCTTACTTAGACTATTAATGGTAAGAGTTGTTGTAGTTGCAAAAACAAGCCACAAGATGGAGCCCTTGCTTCATTTTCTGAAAAGCTCTTTACAATAGGTTTTTGTCAAACTATCTAAATAAATATTTATTTTAAATCAACGGTTTGCTCTAAAATTCTGAAAATATTCATGAATGTCCAAGAGTGTTTTGATCTAACCACACAATTTTTTTGATGGTCATTAAAAAAATGGATTCAGAGAAAGAAAAAATTAAACTTTATAATCTTGTATCATTAATTTTTAAAATCTTGTAAATTGGTCAAAATCGCCTGGATTTTTATCAAACTGAAAGACATGGTTATTCTGGCTGTGCTTTACAGATAGAGGCCATTTTTATTGGCATTGACCAATATTTGTGGAAAATACATTGATTTCTCCATTTTACAAACTTTGAAAAAAACAGAGTGTGCAACTTTCAAAAACTGGAATACATGCAGTGAGAGAATTGTTGCACCTTATTCAAGGAATACATCCTTAAAATCTGAGCTTGTTACACCACACAAGTGATTTTAGGTGAATTTTTGAAGTTTTCAAGTTTTTTTCACACTTTTGGAAATAGGCCCCGCCCACTTGTTTCAATCATTACCATATTTAATACTTTAGTTAAGGGCAATGTCTAGAAGGGAATGAAGAAGGTTTTGTAAAAATCCGATCAGCCATTCTATGCGTAGTAGATTTCTTGACATCACAGCGCCCCCTAGTGATGGACGATCCTCAAATGCGGGTCACATGTGCAAAATCTTATTTGGACTATGGGTTATGAAGGACATGTCAAAATCTGTTATGGTTTTAGAATAATCAGCAATTACATTTAGAGCTAGCTCGCTAACAATCACTTATTTTAGCGTTACTTTTCGAAAAAGTCAAAATTCAAAAATCCGCCGCGATAACTTTTTTTATTTGTCCATGACACACTTATATATAAAGTTTTGTGCGGATTGCACAAAAAATGTTGGAGGAGTTTAACAAGAAAGGTTTAACCTTTGTAGCCATGTAGCGCGAAAACTAGCTGGGAAACGAAGAGTGTGCCAATTCTCTTTATTTTGCAGAATCATCCAATAAACAAAGTGCCATCAAGTTTTTGAGTGTAGGACTAGTAGTTTGGTGGTTACAGGCGTAAACGCATTGTCCTTTATTATAGCGCCCCCTAGTTGTTGAGGGGTCTGAATTTTTGGGTTTGAGTAGCGGTGCACATTCTGTACTTGGATACCTGATTCAATGGATTCGTTACAAATCCGCATGGGCCGCCCAACGCGTTTTAGCGGAGAATAATAATTACCCGTAATAATAATAATAACTAGAACTGCAAGCAGTTATTAACGGGTTCCAAGCCCACGCACCGCCACCTTTGAGCATGTTCCTGCACTTCAGCATTCAATCCCACAGCATCTGGTGGAAAAACTGTAACATCTGGGCTTCAGCACACCCCTTCACCACTTCCTCACCTCCTGAGCACTGTCGGTCCGGTTCTGACAGACCACCTCTGATGTCATCACCCTCAGCACGGGCTCCCCACAGGGCTGCATCCGGAGCCCCTTGCTGTTTACTCTGATGACACACGACTGCACCCCCAGGTTCACCCCCAATCACATCATGAAGTTCGCAGATGACACAAACTCATCAACAGTTCAGCTATGGAGGTGGTTAGCAGCACCAAGTTCCTGGGGGTGCACATCACGGTCAACCTCACCTGGTCTGTGAACACCACGTCACTGGTGAAGAGGGCACAGAAGCGCTTTTACTTCCTGCAGAGGATGAGGAGAGCCCACCTGTCCCCGCACATTCTCACAACCTTTTACAGAAGTACCATAGAGAGCATTCTGACCAGCTGTCTCTCTGTGTGGTGTGGAGGCTGCAGCACCCCCGACTGGTGGAAAATGAGGAGAGTGGTGGGGACAGCAGAAGGGATCATAGGGGCTCCTCTTTCCTCCATTAAGGAATGGACAGCGCTGCATGTCCCCAGCCCATAGCATCAACAGAGACCCTCAAACCCCCACCATGCACTGTTCCCCATATATATATATATATATATAAATAATGAATGTTCTTCATTTACAGTGACCCTTTAAACCATTAATGCTATTACTCCTTTTCATGACAACTCATAATATATGAATTACATGTTTCCCGTAACTTGTACCTTTTTATTCTAAGTTCAACCAAGATATTATCTTCTTATCCTTGTAGCTTGTAGTGTTAAATAAGACTAAAATCGTTTCATTTGAATCAAGGTATGCAGATGTTGATAGATATATCTATCTATCGGTGACGTGCGGTAGGGTTCATAGCTGATGAAAAACTGACATCATCAGTCAGATTTACAAATATATACACTCTACAGAGTAGACTCATTGCAAAGTGCTGAAGGAGACTGGTTGAGCCAAATCAATTAACCAAGAGACATGGAAAAAATATTGATTATTTGTTAAAAAAATAAATAAAACTAAATTATTTGTCATTTGATTGGTAGCAGTTTATGAGTTATGATGGATTCTACATTTGTAACACATTCAAAAACTAACCTACATTACGCACATTTCATTACAAAAACAAAACATGAATAATTAGCGCTGTCTTACCTCTACTTAGAAATGAAGTCCAGCTGCGCTCTTTCTGAACAAAAATATCGGTCACTTTCCGGTAAAAGTTATTTTTATCTTCTTCAGTTTTAAAAGTTTCTCAGTCTCAGTGGAGCTCACTGACAGGGAGGAAAGCCTTCCTTCATCAGTCCTGTTCCAGCTGTATGTTTAGAGTCTTTTTAGTGCTTTACTCCTGGACAGAAACATTCTGTCCAGGAGTGATGCTGAAAAACTGGTCCATGCATTTGTTACTTCAAGGCTGGACTATTGTAATTCTTTACTATCAGGAAGTCCACAAAATGCAGTTCAAATACTTCAGCTGATCCAAAATGCTGCAGCAAGAGTTCTGATGAAAATCAACAAGAGGGATCATATTTCTCCAATTTTAGTTTCCCTTCATTGGCTTCCTGTTAAATCAAGAATAGAATTTAAAATTCTTCTTCTAACGTATAAAGCCCTTAATAATCAAACTCCATCATATATCAGAGCTCTGATTACCCCGTATGTTCCTAACAGAGCACTTCGCTCTCAGACTGCAGGTCTGCTGGCTGGTTCCTAGAGTCTCTAAAAGTAGAATGGGAGGCAGATCCTTTAGCTATCAGGCTCCTCTCCTGTGGAACCAACTCCCAGTTTTGGTCCGTGAGGCAGACACCCTGTCTACTTTTAAGACTAGGCTTAAAACTTTTCTTTTTGACAAAAATTATAACTAGTGGCTCATGTTACTTTCAGCTACCTTTATAGTTTTACTGCTATAGGCTTAGGCTACTGGAGTATATCAGGATCTAATTTTCTCACTCTATTGAGTTCTACTGTTCTTCAATTATGCATTATGTGTTGTCATTTCTGCTTTAACTTTCTGTTCTCTCTCTTTTCTCTTCATAGTAGGTACACCTGGTCTGGCGTTCTGTTAACTGTGACATCATCCAGAGAAGACGGCTCACCCGCTACTACCATCTAATGTAGAACAGATTACTAGATCAATGTGTGCTTCTGTGCTTTTTTGTTTCTCTTGTTGTGTCTCTGTTCTGTCTTCTGTAACCCCAGTCGGTCGAGGCAGATGACCGTTCATACTGAGCCCGGTTCTGCCGGAGGTTTTTCCTTCCCGTTAATGGGTGGTTTTTCTTCCCACTGTCGCTTCATGCTTGCTCAGTATGAGGGATTGCAGCAAAGCCATGTACAATGCAGATGACTCTTCCTGTGGCTCTACGGTTCCCCAGGAGTGAATGCTGCTTGTCGGGACTTTGATGCAACCAACTGGTTTCCTTATATAGGACATTTTTGACCAATCTCTATAATCTGACCCAATCTGTATAATATGATTGAACTTGACTTTGTAAAGTGCCTTGAGATGACATGTTTCATGATTTGGCGCTATATAAATAAAATTGAATTGAATTGAATTGAATTGAATTGTTTAGCAAAACTCGCTAATAACACATCCATAACTTGCTTTGACTCTATTTGGGGATCAGAGCGGTGCCCCTTGAGCGCCCCCTGCCTAGAGGCCAAGGAACTGCCGGCCTCACCTACAACCAGCTCTTTGGCTTTTATGATCGCCCAGCAGCACACGAAAACACATAGTTTAATGACCAAAACACAATTTGTAATCCACATATATTAAATTGTGGAAAATCAGTTCATCAGTGTTTGAACAATTGAATTTATGATCTAGAGACAGGAAGATGCATTCACGGAATGGAAGTCAGCGCAGTTAACATGGGATTGCGCAATCCCAGGGGAGGCCAAGATCGCTGGCTTGGTGGCACTTCACTATCAAGCACCACCAAGGATTTACGTTAAAAATAGCCAAAAGTCTTCGATTTTAAAGAGAATATGATAAAGAAAAATAAGGAAATTAGATTAAAAAAACAATTATTATTACAAATGACTGAGTGAATCACAATATATATTGTTATCATTATTCTATATTTTCTTTCCATGATTGCCTCCCCTGAATGCATGTCACTGCTATCTATAACTATAACCCATAAACTTTGCACAACATTTGCATATTTGCTCATTTTGCATCATTGCATCTCCAACTAGCATTACAAATGCTGTCGAACTCTCGGTTTCTAAATGCATTCTCGCACAAATGCCCTTTGCACAATCAATTCAATACATACAAATGGTTTTAAAAATACTTACCTGTACACTGTGACTTTCTCATGCATTGTTTGCACTTCAATTGTTTACTTTTAAATCACTGCTGCACCTTATACTGTAATTTAAATTGACTGTAATTTACAAGCTGTATTCTTGCACAAATTGCCCTCTGCACAATCAATTCTGCATATACAAATGTTTTTTTTTTAAAATACACACCTGTACACTGTGACTTCTCCTGATTTGTTTGCATTTCAATTGTTTACTTCAAATCACTGCTGCACCTTATACTGTAATTTATTTTACTGCAATTTACAAGCTGTTTGCAACGGAATTTCGTTCTGTATGCACTCTGTGCATACAAAATGACAAATAAAGTTTTCTAATTCTCTCTAAGTCTATCTATCTATCTATCCATATTATATTATAGCGTTACTTTTCAAATAAGTCTGATCCATATCTGAACTATGGATCTTTGCAAATGTTCTTGCCATTACTTCTACTTTTTCTTAATTTGTTAATGCTGTTCCTTCTTCATGTTTTAGAACTGGATATGTTCTCTCTGGTCTATTTCCCTTCATTTTCTTAATCATTCCCCATACCTCAGCAATAGAAGTTGTTCTGCCTATTGAATCACAAAAATCTCTCCATTTTGTCTTCTTTGCATTCTAAATAACTTTCCTTGCTTCTGCTTGATCTTTTTTATATTCAATAAAAATTTTTAAATTATGTGTTCTTCTCAAAACTCTAAAAGCTATCCTCCCATTTCAAGTCTCTGCTCCGCTTAGAAAATACACAGGATGTGACGTCACTTCCGGTGATGTGCCCAAATATGGGCATAATGGCCGCCCTGTTCACAGTTCTGGATGGCAGAGCTCTCGATGATGAGAGCTGTAAATTGATCACAAACTTCATAAATGTCTTAAAATTCAACGGTTTGCTCTAAAATTCTGAAAATATTCATGAATGTCCAAGAGTGTTTTATCTAACCACACGATTTTTTTGATGGTCATTAAAAAAATGGATTCAGAGAAAAAAAATATTAAACTTTATAATCTTGTATCATTAATTTTTAAAATCTTGTAAATTGGTCAAAATCGCCTGGATTTTACCAAACTGAAAGACATGGTTATTCTGGCTGTGCTTTACAGATAGAGGCCATTTTTATTGGGATTGACCAATATTTGTGGAAAATACATTGATTTCTCCATTTTACAAACTTTTAAAAAATCAGAGTGTGCAACTTTCAAAAACTGGAATACATGCAGTGAGAGAATTGTTGCACCTTATTCAAGGAATACATCCTGAAAATCCGAGCTTGTTACACCACACAAGTGATTTTTGGTGAATTTTTGAAGTTTTCCAGTTTTTTTCCACACTTTTGGAAATAGGCCCCGCCCACTTGTTTCAATAAATACTATATTTAATACTTTAGTTAAGGGCAATGTCTGGAAGGGAATGAAGAAGGTTTTGTAAAAATCCGATCAGCCATTCTTGCGTAGTAGATTTCTTGACATCACAGCGCCCCCTAGTGATGGACGATCCTCAAATGCGGGTCACATGTGCAAAATCTTATTTGGACTATGGGTTATGAAGGACATGTCAAAATCTGTTATGGTTTTACAATAATCAGCAATTATATTTAGAGCTAGCTCGCTAACAATCACTTATTTTAGCGTTACTTTTCGAAAAAGTCAAAATTCAAAAATCCGCCGCGATAATTTTTTTTATTTGTCCATTACATGGTTATATATGGAGTTTTGCGCAGATTGCACAAAATATGTAGGAGGAGTTTAACTAGAAAGGTTTAAGCTTTGTAGCCTTGTAGCACGAAAACTAGCTGGGAAACGAAGGGTGTGCCAATTCACTTTATTTTGCAGAATCATCCAATAAACAAAGTGCCATCAAGTTTTTGAGTGTAGGACCAGTAGTTTGGTGGTTACAGGCGTAAACGCGTTGTCCTTTATTATAGCGCCCCCTAGTTGTTGAGGGGTCTGAATTTCTGGGTTTGAGTAGGGGCGCACAGTTCTGTAACTTAGATACCTGATCCAATTGATTCGTTACAAATCCGCGTGGGCTCCACAACGCGTTTTAATTCCGTAATAATAATAATAATAATAACTAGAACTGCAAGCAGTTATTAACGGGTTCCAAGCCCACGCACCGCCCCCTTTGAGCATGTTCCTGGACTTCAGCATTCAACACCCTCATCCAAGCCCACCTACGCCGCGCCCCCTTTGAGCATGTTCCTGGACTTCAGCGTTCAACACCCTCATCCCACAGCATCTGGTGGAACAACTGGAACATCTGGGCTTCAGCACACCCCTTCACCACTTCCTCACCTCCTGACCACTGTCGGTCCGGGTCTGACAGACCACCTCTGATGTCATCACCCTCAGCACAGGCTTCCCTCATGGCTGCATCCGGAGCCCCTTGCTGTTTACTCTAGATGACACACGACTGCACCCCCAGGTTTCACCCCCAATCACATCATGAAGTTCGCAGATGACACAAACTCATCAACAGCTCAGCTGTGGAGGTGGTTAGCAGCACCAAATTCATCAGGGTGCACATCACGGACAACCTCACCTGCTCTGTGAACACCACATCTGGTGAGGAGGGCACAGAAGCGCTTGTACTTCCTGTGGAGGATGAGGAGAGCCCAACTGCCCCCGCCCATCCTCACAACCCTCTACACAAGTACCATAGAGAGCATTCTGACCAGCTGTCTCTCTGTGTGGTGTCGAGGCGGCAGCACGTCCGACTGGTGGAAAACAACGGTTGTCAAGCTTCTGAAGTTTGCGCACGACACCACTCATGGGATTTATCTCTGATGGTGACGAGTCCGCCTACAGGTGGGAGGGTGACCATCTGGTGACCTGGTGCAGGGAGAACAACTTAGAACTCAATGCTGTAAAAATAGTGGAGATGGTTGTGGACTTCAGGAAGAACTCAGCCCCAGCTACCCCAACACCCTCTGTGACTATATATAATATATTTCAGTCGTCAGTCAAGTCAAGTTATGTTGCGAGTTCAGTTGTTTTTTTTTCTTTTCTTTGTTCAGTGGTTTGTGTTGTTACCACTGGCAAGTTCATGTCAGTAAGAAGAATGAAGTTTGTCAATGGAGGTTCAGTTCTGCTTGGGGCACAGGCTCGCCATGTCCTTTCAGAGAGAATCCATGGAATCTGATCCAGTAGTCTGATCCAGCTTTTTGATCAGCAACAACAAAAAAACCTAGCCTGCACACGATAATATTATTATTGCATTCAGCTAAATAAACTCACTTTATCAATTTTTACAGCATTGTTTTTTCTTCATTCCTCACATTTCCATTGCGATGTTTTACATGCACTTTAAAAATTTTTCCCAACTCAAAACACCGGAATCATCTTTAACCCATGTAAAACAAAAATATAAAATCCTTTTTAATTATGAAACTATGACCTGTAATTTAACAAATTACAGCATAGGTTTTTTTAATCCTCTTCCAAGTCTTTGTAAATCATGAGATGAAATACAGTTATCACCTTACCAAAGAGCATGAAATCCTTCTACATCCAATACTCTCCATCATCCATTGTATGGACGAAACCCAGCGCTGAACACAGAGAAATGTCGGACTGGATCAAATACTGCGTGTGTGATGGGTTCAAGTACCTCGCTCAACGTAGGAATTTACACATGTACAGCCTCAAGCTATTTAACTAAGATGTAAACGAGGTTTAAAATGTCTACTGTTTAGTTTGATATTAATGAACAGTCATAATTTTAATTTACATGTAGTATGGTTGAACTAGAAGAATTAACAGTGGGATGTTGATAAACTGACTGTATATTTGTATTGTAGTGCTGAACCATAGATTTACTTCTGAGTCAGTTAGCTTGCAGTTAGTTGACCTCCACGCAGATTTGGCTCTGAAGGAACAGTCTGTTAAGAGTGATCCTATATATATATATATATATATATATATATATATATATATATATATATATATATATATATATATATATATATATATTAGTGCTGTCAAACGATTAAAAATTTTAATCGCGAATAATCCTATGATGTCGATAGTTAACTCGAGATTAATCGCAAATTAATCGCATATTTTATCCTTTTATTTCTGAAAGTGTAATAGCCTATTTGGGCATTTTAATATGCAATTTTGCAATAAATGACACTAATAAAATACATGCTTGTACAAAAAATATTTTTGTTATTTTTCAAGCACTTTTCAGAATTGGTATGAAAACATCCTGGTGCCAAATGTTAAACTCTGGACTATAATGGCTATATGACTAATCATGATACCCTGATGTTTACACCATGTGTAAACAAATGTGTAAATACCTGTTTTCATGCCGATATATTTTTTTTGCCTCTTAAACAAAAGGTATTATGCATACATATAAATTAATAAAAATTGAACATTTCGATAAAGTCATAAGTTTTGTTCATTTCTTCACTCTCTCTCTCTCACACACACACACATCTAATTCTGAGCTTTCACACCAACAACAATAATTTCTTTGAATATTTTTGCTTGCTGTTTCTATCCATATTCATAGAGTTTAAGCCTGGAAAAAGGTTTTAAATCTCCAGGTCATTCCAGCCTTACACTTTGCTTGCAACTGGGCAGGAGCTTAATACCCTGAATGAGACTGTTTAGCAACTGTTAGTAACTCCAGGTCCTTCGTTTGGAAACGTGATTCATCCCTGGGTTGTCAAATACAGAGACAACAAATTAATAAGCATTAAAGAACGGTTTATGGGTTGGGTTTCTGCAATGTTATCAACGTGTAAAAGCTCATCTTCAGAACCAATCTCTGCTTAAAATGGTGATCTGCACCAAGTAATCTACTTTCAGCAGTTATCACCGGTTATTGCACCGTAAACTGCAGAAAATACGTGCAGAGTTGCTCTGTCTGCCTTTACTACCGTCGGCTCCTATGGCGGAGGGATATTTCAGCTGGATACACTCAAATGTAGTGCAGGCAGGCCACTTAATAACCCCTATTTCGTCACTTATTTAAGACCCCAAATAAGCGATTTCACTTTCAGAAACCTGCCCAAAAAAAACGCAACCCGTGACTCATGAAATTTAGAAGCGCTTTTAGAAAAAAGAAGCCCAAAGTCGCGTGTGTCCGATGTGTGTGTGTTTGTAGAGATCCATTCATGATCAAATGCGGTCCTCTGCTGGAATTTTTTAAAGCATTAGTGTAAATATATATATATATATATATATATATATATATATATATATATATATATATATATATATATATGGATACATGGATACATACATGGATACATACAAAATTATTGAAGTGGACATCTAAGTTTTAATTGAATACCCCTTACTTAGACTATTAATGGTAAGAGTTGTTGTAGTTGCAAAAACAAGCCACGAGATGGAGCCCTTGCTTCATTTTCTGAAAAGCTCTTTACAATAGGTTTTTGTCAAACTATCTAAATAAATATTTATTTTAAATCAACGGTTTGCTCTAAAATTCTGAAAATATTCATGAATGTCCAAGAGTGTTTTATCTAACCACACAATTTTTTTGATGGTCATTAAAAAAATGGATTCAGAGAAAGAAAAAATTAAACTTTATAATCTTGTATCATTAATTTTTAAAATCTTGTAAATTGGTCAAAATCGCCTGGATTTTTATCAAACTGAAAGACATGGTTATTCTGGCTGTGCTTTACAGATAGAGGCCATTTTTATTGGCATTGACCAATATTTGTGGAAAATACATTGATTTCTCCATTTTACAAACTTTGAAAAAAACAGAGTGTGCAACTTTCAAAAACTGGAATACATGCAGTGAGAGAATTGTTGCACCTTATTCAAGGAATACATCCTTAAAATCTGAGCTTGTTACACCACACAAGTGATTTTAGGTGAATTTTTGAAGTTTTCAAGTTTTTTTCACACTTTTGGAAATAGGCCCCGCCCACTTGTTTCAATCATTACCATATTTAATACTTTAGTTAAGGGCAATGTCTAGAAGGGAATGAAGAAGGTTTTGTAAAAATCCGATCAGCCATTCTTGCGTAGTAGATTTCTTGACATCACAGCGCCCCCTAGTGATGGACGATCCTCAAATGCGGGTCACATGTGCAAAATCTTATTTGGACTATGGGTTATGAAGGACATGTCAAAATCTGTTATGGTTTTAGAATAATCAGCAATTACATTTAGAGCTAGCTCGCTAACAATCACTTATTTTAGCGTTACTTTTCGAAAAAGTCAAAATTCAAAAATCCGCCGCGATAACTTTTTTTATTTGTCCATGACACACTTATATATAAAGTTTTGTGCGGATTGCACAAAAAATGTTGGAGGAGTTTAACAAGAAAGGTTTAACCTTTGTAGCCATGTAGCGCGAAAACTAGCTGGGAAACGAAGAGTGTGCCAATTCTCTTTATTTTGCAGAATCATCCAATAAACAAAGTGCCATCAAGTTTTTGAGTGTAGGACCAGTAGTTTGGTGGTTACAGGCGTAAACGCATTGTCCTTTATTATAGCGCCCCCTAGTTGTTGAGGGGTCTGAATTTTTGGGTTTGAGTAGCGGTGCACATTCTGTACTTGGATACCTGATTCAATGGATTCGTTACAAATCCGCATGGGCCGCCCAACGCGTTTTAGCGGAGAATAATAATTACCCGTAATAATAATAATAATAACTAGAACTGCAAGCAGTTATTAACGGGTTCCAAGCCCACGCACCGCCCCCTTTGAGCATATTCCTGGACTTCAGCATTCAACACCCTCATCCAAGCCCACCTACGTCGCGCCCCCATTGAGCATGTTCCTGGACTTTAGCGTTCAACACCCTCATCCCACAGCATCTGGTGGAAAAACTGTAACATCTGGGCTTCAGTACACCCCTCAACACTTCCTCACCTCCTGACCACTGTCAGTCCGGGTCTGACAGACCACCTCTGATGTCATCACCCTCAGCACAGGCTTCCCCTCAGGGCTGCGTCTGCAGCCCCCTGTTGTTTACTCTGATGACACACGACTGCACTCCCAGGTTCACCCCCAATCACATCATGAAGTTCGCAGATGACACAAACTCATCAACAGCTCAGCTGTGGAGGTGGTTAGCAGCACCAAATTCATCAGGGTGCACATCACGGACAACCTCACCTGCTCTGTGAACACCACATCTGGTGAGGAGGGCACAGAAGCGCTTGTACTTCCTGTGGAGGATGAGGAGAGCCCAACTGCCCCCGCCCATCCTCACAACCCTCTACACAAGTACCATAGAGAGCATTCTGACCAGCTGTCTCTCTGTGTGGCGTCGAGGCGGCAGCACGTCCGACTGGTGGAAAACAACGGTTGTCAAGCTTCTGAAGTTTGCGCACGACACCACTCTCATGGGATTTATCTCTGATGGTGACGAGTCCGCCTACAGGTGGGAGGGTGACCATCTGGTGACCTGGTGCAGGGAGAACAACTTAGAACTCAACGCTGTAAAAATAGTGGAGATGGTTGTGGACTTCAGGAAGAACTCAGCCCCAGCTACCCCAACACCCTCTGTGACTATATATAATATATTTCAGTCGTCAGTCAAGTCAAGTTATGTTGCGAGTTCAGTTGTTTTTTTTTCTTTTCTTTGTTCAGTGGTTTGTGTTGTTACCACTGGCAAGTTCATGTCAGTAAGAAGAATGAAGTTTGTCAATGGAGGTTCAGTTCTGCTTGGGGCACAGGCTCGCCATGTCCTTTCAGAGAGAATCCATGGAATCTGATCCAGTAGTCTGATCCAGCTTTTTGATCAGCAACAACAAAAAAACCTAGCCTGCACACGATAATATTATTATTGCATTCAGCTAAATAAACTCACTTTATCAATTTTACAGCATTGTTTTTTCTTCATTCCTCACATTTCCATTGCGATGTTTTACATGCACTTTAAAAAATTTTTCCCAACTCAAAACACCGGAATCATCTTTAACCCATGTAAAACAAAAATATAAAATCCTTTTTAATTATGAAACTATGACCTGTAATTTAACAAATTACAGCATAGGTTTTTTTAATCCTCTTCCAAGTCTTTGTAAATCATGAGATGAAATACAGTTATCACCTTACCAAAGAGCATGAAATCCTTCTACATCCAATACTCTCTCATCATCCATTGTATGGACGAAACCCAGCGCTGAACACAGAGAAATGTCGGACTGGATCAAATACTGCGTGTGTGATGGGTTCAAGTACCTCGCTCAACGTAGGAATTTACACATGTACAGCCTCAAGCTATTTAACTAAGATGTAAACGAGGTTTAAAATGTCTACTGTTTAGTTTGATATTAATGAACAGTCATAATTTAATTTACATGTAGTATGTTGAACTAGAAGAATTAACAGTGGGATGTTGATAAACTGACTGTATATTTGTATTGTAGTGCTGAACCATAGATTTACTTCTGAGTCAGTTAGCTTGCAGTTAGTTGACCTCCACTGCAGATTTGGCTCTGAAGGAACAGTCTGTTAAGAGTGATCCTATATATATATATATATATATATATATATATATATATATATATATATATATATATATATATATATATATACTATTAGTGCTGTCAAACGATTAAAAATTTTAATCGCGATAATCCTATGATGTCGATAGTTAACTCGAGATTAATCGCAAATTAATCGCATATTTTATCCTTTTATTTCTGAAAGTGTAATAGCCTATTTGGGCATTTAATATGCAATTTTGCAATAAATGACACTAATAAAATACATGCTTGTACAAAAAATATTTTTGTTATTTTTCAAGCACTTTTCAGAATTGGTATGAAAACATCCTGGTGCCAAATGTTAAACTCTGGACTATAATGGCTATATGACTAATCATGATACCCTGATGTTTACACCATGTGTAAACAAATGTGTAAATACCTGTTTTCATGCCGATATATATTTTTTTGCCTCTTAAACAAAAGGTATTATGCATACATATAAATTAATAAAAATTGAACATTTCGATAAAGTCATAAGTTTTGTTCATTTCTTCACTCTCTCTCTCTCACACACACACATCTAATTCTGAGCTTTCACACCAACAACAATAATTTCTTTGAATATTTTTGCTTGCTGTTTCTATCCATATTCATAGAGTTTAAGCCTGGAAAAAGGTTTTAAATCTCCAGGTCATTCCAGCCTTACACTTTGCTTGCAACTGGGCAGGAGCTTAATACCCTGAATGAGACTGTTTAGCAACTGTTAGTAACTCCAGGTCCTTCGTTTGGAAACGTGATTCATCCCTGGGTTGTCAAATACAGAGACAACAAATTAATAAGCATTAAAGAACGGTTTATGGGTTGGGTTTCTGCAATGTTATCAACGTGTAAAAGCTCATCTTCAGAACCAATCTCTGCTTAAAATGGTGATCTGCACCAAGTAATCTACTTTCAGCAGTTATCACCGGTTATTGCACCGTAAACTGCAGAAAATACGTGCAGAGTTGCTCTGTCTGCCTTTACTACCGTCGGCTCCTATGGCGGAGGGATATTTCAGCTGGATACACTCAAATGTAGTGCAGGCAGGCCACTTAATAACCCCTATTTCGTCACTTATTTAAGACCCCAAATAAGCGATTTCACTTTCAGAAACCTGCCCAAAAAAAACGCAACCCGTGACTCATGAAATTTAGAAGCGCTTTTAGAAAAAAGAAGCCCAAAGTCGCGTGTGTCCGATGTGTGTGTGTTTGTAGAGATCCATTCATGATCAAATGCGGTCCTCTGCTGGAATTTTTTAAAGCATTAGTGTAAATATATATATATATATAGTATATGGATACATGGATACATACATGGATACATACAAAATTATTGAAGTGGACATCTAAGTTTTAATTGAATACCCCTTACTTAGACTATTAATGGTAAGAGTTGTTGTAGTTGCAAAAACAAGCCACGAGATGGAGCCCTTGCTTCATTTTCTGAAAAGCTCTTTACAATAGGTTTTTGTCAAACTATCTAAATAAATATTTATTTTAAATCAACGGTTTTGCTCTAAAATTCTGAAAATATTCATGAATGTCCAAGAGTGTTTTATCTAACCACACAATTTTTTTGATGGTCATTAAAAAAATGGATTCAGAGAAAGAAAAAATTAAACTTTATAATCTTGTATCATTAATTTTTAAAATCTTGTAAATTGGGTCAAAATCGCCTGGATTTTTATCAAACTGAAAGACATGGTTATTCTGGCTGTGCTTTACAGATAGAGGCCATTTTTATTGGCATTGACCAATATTTGTGGAAAATACATTGATTTCTCCATTTTACAAACTTTGAAAAAAACAGAGTGTGCAACTTTCAAAAACTGGAATACATGCAGTGAGAGAATTGTTGCACCTTATTCAAGGAATACATCCTTAAAATCTGAGCTTGTTACACCACACAAGTGATTTTAGGTGAATTTTTGAAGTTTTCAAGTTTTTTTCACACTTTTGGAAATAGGCCCCGCCCACTTGTTTCAATCATTACCATATTTAATACTTTAGTTAAGGGCAATGTCTAGAAGGGAATGAAGAAGGTTTTGTAAAAATCCGATCAGCCATTCTTGCGTAGTAGATTTCTTGACATCACAGCGCCCCCTAGTGATGGACGATCCTCAAATGCGGGTCACATGTGCAAAATCTTATTTGGACTATGGGTTATGAAGGACATGTCAAAATCTGTTATGGTTTTAGAATAATCAGCAATTACATTTAGAGCTAGCTCGCTAACAATCACTTATTTTAGCGTTACTTTTCGAAAAAGTCAAAATTCAAAAAATCCGCCGCGATAACTTTTTTTATTTGTCCATGACACACTATATATAAAGTTTTGTGCGGATTGCACAAAAATGTTGGAGGAGTTTAACAAGAAAGGTTTAACCTTTGTACCATGTAGCGCGAAAACTAGCTGGGAAACGAAGAGTGTGCCAATTCTCTTTATTTTGCAGAATCATCCAATAAACAAAGTGCCATCAAGTTTTTGAGTGTAGGACCAGTAGTTTGGTGGTTACAGGCGTAAACGCATTGTCCTTTATTATAGCGCCCCCTAGTTGTTGAGGGGTCTGAATTTTTGGTTTGAGTAGCGGTGCACATTCTGTACTTTGATACCTGATTCAATGGATTCGTTACAAATCCGCATGGCCGCCCAACGCGTTTTAGCGGAGATATAATTACCCTTTAATAATAATAAAAATAATTTAAAACCCTAGAAAAACTAATAGGGTTCTCTGCTCACAGAGTCAGACGAACGGCATAGCCCGTTCGCCTGCGCTTGCGGGCTTGGAACCCTAATAGAATATTTAAAAACACTAGGAAAAATAGGGGTCTCTGCTCACAGGCAGAGCAGCACGAACGGCATAGCCGTTCGCCTGCGCTGCGGGCTTGGAACCCTAATAATAATAATAAATAATTTAAAAACACTAGAAAAAAATAGGGTTCTCTGCTCACAGAGCAGACGAACGGCATAGCCGTTCGCCTGCGCTGCGGGCTTGGAACCCTAATAATTTAAAAACACTAGAAAAACAATAGGGTTCTCTGCTCACAGAGCAGACGAACGGCATAGCCGTTCGCCTGCGCTGCGGGCTTGGAACCCTAAATAGGGTTCTCTGCTCACAGAGCAGACGAACGGCATAGCCGTTCGCCTGCGCTGCGGGCTTGGAACCCTAACTAGAACTGCAAGCAGTTATAACGGGTTCCAAGCCCACGCACCGCCCCTTTGAGCATGTTCCTGGACTTCAGCATTCAATCCCACAGCATCTGGTGGAAAAACTGGAACATCTGGGCTTCAGCACACCCCTTCACCACTTCCTCACCTCCTGAGCACTGACGGTCCGGGTCTGACAGACCACCTCTGATGTCATCACCCTCAGCACAGGCTCCCCTCAGGGCTGCATCCGGAGCCCCTTGCTGTTTACCTCTGATGCCACCGACTGCACCCCCAGGTTCACACCCAATCACATCATGAAGTTCGCAGATGACATAAACTCATCAACAGCTCAGATGTGAGGTGGTTAGCTGGTTAGTTCCTGGGGGTGCACATCACGGTCAACCTCACCTGGTCTGTGAACACCACACACTGGTAAAGAGGGCACATAAGCGCTTGTACTTCTGCAGAGGATGAGGAGAGCCCACCTGTCCCCGCACATTCTCAACCTTCTACAGAAGTACCATAGAGAGCATTCTGACCAGCTGTCTCTCTGTGTGGTTTGGAGGCGGCAGCACCTCCGACTGGTGGAAAATGAGAGTGGTGGGGACAGCAGAAGGGATCATAGGGGCTCCTCTTTCCTCCATTAAGGACATTTCATCCCAGCGCTGCATGTCCCCAAGCCCATAGCATCAGCGCTGCATGTCCCCAGCCCATAGCATCAACAAATAATATGATTGAACTTGACTTTGTAAAGTGCCTTGAGATGACATGTTTCATGATTTGGCGCTATATAAATAAAATTGAATTGAACTGAATTGAACAGAGACCCTCAAACCCACCATGAACTGTAACCCCATATATATATATATATATATATCATTATATATATATATATATAATATATATATATATAATATAATGAATGTTCTTCATTTACAGTGACCCTT